>NC_048300.1:110580038-110725849 GCF_013100865.1 Trachemys scripta elegans
GCCTCCTAGTTTAGTGTCATCTGCAAACTTGCTGAGAGTGCAGTCCACACCATCCTCCAGATCATTAATAAAGATATTAAACAAAACCGGCCCCAGGACCGACCCTTGGGGCACTCCGCTTGAAACTGGCTGCCAACTAGACATGGAGCCATTGATCACTACCCGTTGAGCCCGACGATCTAGCCAGCTTTCTATCCACCTTACAGTCCATTCATCCAGCCCATACTTCTTTAACTTGGCGGCAAGAATACTGTGGGAGACCGTGTCAAAAGCTTTGCTAAAGTCAAGGAATAACACATCCACTGCTTTCCCCTCATCCACAGAGCCAGTTATCTCATCATAGAAGGCAATTAGGTTAGTCAGGCACGACTTCCCCTTCGTGAATCCATGCTGACTGTTCCTGATCACTTTCCTCTCCTCTAAATGTTTCATAATTGATTCCTTGAGGACCTGCTCCATGATTTTTCCAGGGACTGAGGTGAGACTGACTGGTCTGTAGTTCCCCGGATCCTCCTTCTTCCCTTTTTTAAAGAAGGGCACTACATTAGCCTTTTTCCAGTCATCTGGGACCTCCCCCGATCGCCATGAGTTTTCAAAAATAATGGCTAATGGCTCTGCAATCTCACCCGCCAACTCCTTTAGCACCCTTGGATGCAGCGCATCTGGCCCCATGGACTTGTGCACGTCCAGTTTTTCTAAATAGTCCCGAACCACTTCTTTCTCCACAGAAGGCTGGCCACCTTCTCCCCATACTGTACTGCCCAGTGCAGCAATCTGGGAGCTGACCTTGTTCGTGAAGACATAAAATGTCTTTTATGTCATATACATAGACATAAAATGTAAAAACTTAAATATCTTAGAAACAGAAGCCGATCAGTTGTTTTAATTGTCATATTTGAATTCAGCACATCAAAATACATAATAAATAGCACATTTTATCTCTGAAGCAGACAACTTCTCAAAAATTGTAGACCAGTGTAATTGAAAGGAGAATCAAGGCCTACACCTAGAAACTGAAAAGTTTATTTTTTGACATTTTTCTTTATCAGTCAGAAAAGTGCAAGTAATAGTATTACAAAATACACTGAATACCAATAAAGTAATGAAGATTTCTGCTCTTTTTCCATACAGTGTCAGGTTAAATAATCCAATGGAACATTTTAGTTACTTCCATTGTTCCAGAACTGAAAGAAACAAAAAATCCCCAGTGGTGGGATAATGTGAAAAAAATCCATTTCTAGGTGTGCTTTATATACACACGTCATGAATTGTGTAACCACATACTAAGATTTGAAGGGGATCAGGAATGTGAATGTAATTCTCAATCTGATAGAGAAATCAAAAAGATTGTAAAAATTATGTGGGGTGGTGGCTGCACCTATGATTGTATAGGAGACCAAATGGAACCATTATGGACTCACTAATTTTGGGGGCACCAGCCACAACTCCATAGTTGAGATTGACCTGAGTTTTGCATTTAAAGCAGTGTGTTACATTATGAAGAATACAGCCTATCCACCCCAAAATTACAGCACTATGTTGTTTCAAGTTCTAAATGAAGCCACACGTGGAATTGGGTATTTAATGTATTTAACTCAACAAATATTCTTGACCCTGTGGTCAGTATCAGAACTTGGGCATGAACACTATTGTACACGGTAAAACTATTTTATGGTGCATTCCTCCATTCAAACTTCTTGCCCCCTCCAAATATATGATGGAACAAGCATCTGGTATCTAAAAAAAAATTGGGGGTCCCGAATACCCAAACTGGCAAAATCTTAAGACAAGAAATGGTTACATTTCCTGCTCCCTGCCCAGACTGAGAAAGAGGATGCAGTATTTCATGGTAAAAAAAGATTGCCATGGAGTATATTGCCTGCACTTTTTATACAGTCTATTTGGCCTTTATGGGGCATGGACTATTAGGTATTTTTCCATCTATAAGGTCTATTATTCTAACTTCATATAGCAACAGCAGGCCAATAACCACTAGCAGGAGGGAAGCACACACACAACACGCAAGCTACTGTAATAGCCAACACAAGAGGTTGTCCATATCCAGAAGTCAGTAATCTGATATTGCATTACCTCTCATCTTTAAAATAGAAAATATCCATCATCATAGACTAGGAATTAATTTCTAGAAGAACAAAAAAAAAAAAGGAAAACGTTGAAAATAATCTTCTGTGCATATGCTGGAGGTACCCTATTGGTTGTCCTCTCTTCTTGTGCTGATGAGCTGTATCCTGTGAGGAAGGCTAAGACAGATCCTCTGAAATGTTGTGACATGTTTATCTTCACCTTGTCACAGCTCTGCTGAGTGATGGAACAGGTTCTGAATGGCTTATTCTCTCTGCAGAAACTAGTGTCAACACTGCTCTAGATTTCAGAGTTGGCAAAACTTGCCCAAAAGTGATATGGAAGAGCAATAAGTCTCAAATGACATTTCAATTCTCATGTCATGCTTTCAGCAGGAGTGCCACCAATAAGATTAAGTTAAAAATAAAAACCAATTTAGGAGACTGTTCAGAAAATTATTTTGCTCCGATCAGTGCAATGGGCTTGTAAGGTAAAAGAGGAACCCATTGTAGACATTCACTGGAGTAATAAGAAGTGTTTACCTACAAGTTCCCATGAAATGCCATTTGCCCATTTTAGTTGCAATGTTTGTGGTGTTCAGAGGATACCTAAGCTCAGCAGATGAATTCATCTCTCTTGACATTAGCACTCACAGACATGCAGTGTTTTCTTTGGAAAATCCATTGTGCTTGTCTTTTTTGGGTGAGGAAGATCTTGAAGACAAGCTTTGAAGATAACCACTATAATAAAGGATTAATTCTCCTAGTCTCCTGAGTCTTGACCTGTTTGCTCTAGTTCTACACAAAACATGAGAGTAACGATCACAGGCTTGAATGATTGAAACCAATGGTGCAGATTACAGCTTTTCAACTTTTCCCTGGAGACGGTGGTTACTCATTGGCCAGAAATATGTAAGTTACTTTCATCAAAAAAATAGTTTGCGTGTTGCTTGTGTGACTCAGTTTACATGACTTAAGAATGTGCAATATGGTGTGCACGTTTACACCATAGACCAGCATGAAATCTGCTAAATTACAGATCAGTCATTCACTCTTTCACCTGTGCTTAATACACTCACAAGGGTCATCAGTTCCTCCCTGTTAGAACAAGATTTGTACACATTACCTAATAGCATTACACTTTTGGATGAGTTTCTATAAAGCTGCTACTTTTAATGTTCACATAGCTAACATTTTGGTGAAAATTAACTACGTGAACATTAAAAGATGCTACAATACAGCCAATATAAAAGGGTTTGTTTCATGCTTCTTTACAAATATGAAAGGTTTTGTTGCTCCAGTCTCTTGGCACAGAGAAAATTCTAATGGATAATGCCACTGTTAGCTGGTTGTGGTCAATCCCAGAGAAGAAGGATGGTGTAGTGGTCTGGGCACTCGCCTGGGACCTGGAAGACCTTCAACCCTCTGCTCCACCACAGACGTCCTGCGGGGCTTTGGACAAACACTAAGTCTCTCTGTGCCTCATTTTCCCAGCTATAAAATGGGGATACCTACCTACCTCACAGGGATATTGTGAGAATAAATACATTAAAGAATGTGAGATGCTTAGATACTATGGTAAGAGGGGCCATGTAAATTCATAAGATACTTCGGTAAGCCCCCTGAAGCGCTAGAGGATAAGGAGCTCTCTGCCACCATCTACTGGGGAAAGTTTGGCTGCAGAGAGAGCTTCATTTGCAAAAGTGACACTTTGGGAGCCACCATAACAGAACACAAACTCAGGATTGGTTGGGCAAGACGCAGTGACTTAGGTGCCTCTTTACTTTCATTGGGAGTTAGGCATCTAACCTGCTTACAGGGCCAGCTCCAGGCACCAGCCCAGCAAGCAGGTGCTTGGGGCAGCCAAGGGGAAGGGGCGGCACGTCCGGCTGTTCGGCGGCAATTCAGCGGGGGGTCCCTCTCGGAGGGAAGCACCTGCCGCCGAATTCCCACCAAAGAAGAAAGCGGCACGGTGGAGCTGCCGCTGATTGCAATTGTGATCACGGCTTTTTTTTTTTTTTCCCTTTTCTTTTCTTTTTTTCCCCGCCGCTTGGGGCAGCAAAAACCCTGGTCCTAGCAGGTCCTGCCCGCTTAGGGAGTTATGCATATCCTCCTAGGTGCCCATCTGCATTTTAGGAATCCAAATATCTTTGACAATTTGTCCCTTAAAAAAAATATGGTTTAAAATTCTAAAAACCACCAACTATTGTAGGTGATTAAAAGAAAAACCCTGACATTTTAGAAGTGTCACTTAAGGAAACACAAACATACCAGATCCCCATGAACCAAAAGTGTTTAAAGTATCATGGGAAACAATGCACCACTGTAGTCCTGGAAGGTGACAGCACTTGTGAACTAAATGGACAGCTCTCTTTCATTAGGTATACATTTTGAAGGGGCACGTGATTCTCTTAGGTGGATGAAGGAAGAATCAAAGGGAGGATTAAAAATTCTTCCATCTGTTATCCTTGTAGAATCAAGTGAACTTAAAATTCTTCATATTAAACTAAAATGATAAGTAGTAAAGGCCTAGATTTTTTTTAAACTTCACTGCTTTATCATGTAATTAGGTTCAAGCTATCAATACTATTACTTGTTGATTAGGATCTTATCTTGGACAAAGAACACCCGATATTGTCTTAAAGCTAAGTACAGTTCTCTGGTGGAATGGGAGTCATGCATGCAGAACTGAATACCCTTAGTCATTTGTGCTATATGTTCTTGTATCCTAATATAGCAAACTAGATGTTACAATTAGATAGACAGGTAAGGCAGCACTTTATGGCACATTTTCTATATTGGAACCGATGGACTTCAGCCAAATCAACATGTATTAATCTTTGATTTTTCTAAGGCTGTTAAACAATATAGCTTTTAAAAAGCGTGTACAGATGGGAAAGTATTATGAAGTACTAAATGCCAAATTCAGACCTCATTATAGTCTAATAATATCAACACATGGGCCGTTGCAGGTGTAACCAAAGATATAATCTGGAGATAATGGGGTTGCACAGGTCTCTTAAAATATCAGGGTTGGAAGGGACCTCAGGAGGTCATCTAGTCCAACCCCCTGCTCAAAGCAGGACCAATCCCCAACTATCTCATTGACGGCACAATTTAGCCTAAAAAGTTCTTACAGCTGGTGATGAACCATGAGATGGAAATAACCTAGCTGGACCATCAGAGTCCTGGGGAGGTTGCAGAGCAAGCAGTTAGGGGGAAAAAAATCTTTTAACTTGCAAACCGAGCACATTTGATAAGGAAATTGGTGAGACAGTGACAACTATGGAGCCCCACTATGTTGAATCTCTTAACTGAGTTTCCTCTCTCCTGAAGTCATTGATTGCCCTCAGCACTGGCCTTCCCCTTTTTGTCTCCACAGTGCTACCCCCACCTCATGACACCATGGGTGGGGGAAGGAGGTCAGGCTTTCTATATTCCCCAGTCCCTTTAGAGTTGCTGGGCCAGGCAATGAATGGGGAGTCAGGCATCTGCCTCCTGCCTGCTCAACAGCCAGAGGAGGAAAAAAAACCTCTAGTGATGGCCAGGAGAGACTCCTCCTTGCAAACATATGTCCAGCTGGAAGGAGGTGTGCCAGGGAGCTGGAAAAGAGTTGCAAGGAGTCCATCTCCAGGTACAGGTTAGGCAGCTCTTCATTGCATTTAGTGCTAGCGGTGGAAGCTTGAAGACAAAGGATATAGCCTCCTATAAAGTTCCACCGGGAATGCTGACGAGTCTTACACCAGGGTCTATTTCCTTTGCAAGTATCCAAACTTCTCAACTACCACGTTTGTGAGCTGTTTTTATTTTTAATCCTTCTTGTGCACTCTAGGCAGCTTAGGAATTCTGGCTGAGCAGCTTGCATTCCTCCCCGTCTCTGAAGAGCTGCTCTCCTACCTTCCTGAACATGCTTCTGTGCTCTGAGCAGCCACAGAGCAGGGATCCCCTGCACAGGCACCCAAAGCAGCAGCCTTCCAATCCCATTACGGTTAGGTTGATCAGATAGCAAGTGTGAAAAATCAGGACAGGGGGTGGGTAATATTAAAAAAAGCCCCAAATATCAGGACTGTCCCTATCAAAATGGGACATCTGGTCACCCTAATTACTGTGCACTAAAGTAGGGGAGGAATCCACCTGGGGAGTGGCCAGGGTGCTGTGCCACCCTATCCCAGGGACTAAGAGGCCCTTTCTCTGACAGAACAAGGGTCTGTGGGTGTGCATCACAGGCAGGACTTGCTGAGATTTATAGTAATGCATTTTCCCTGGCTCACCCACAGTGGACACTCAGCATGGATATGGAATGCTGAAGAGAAACACTCTGAGCAGGGTCCTAATGTGGACAAGGGGGATCCAGTGGACATAGTGTACTTAAATTTCCAGAAAGCCTTTGACAAGGTCCGTCACCAAAGGCTCTTACGTAAATTAAGTTGTTATGGGAAAAAAGTGAAGGTCCTTTCATGGATTGAGAACTGGTTAAAAGACAGGGAACAAAGAATAGGAATTAATGGTAAATTCTCAGAATGGAGAGGGGTAACTAGTGGTGTTCCCCAAGGGTCAGTCCTAGGACCAATCCTATTCAACGTATTCATAAATGATCTGGAGAAAGGGGTAAAAAGTGAGGTGGCAAAGTTTGCAGATGATATTAAACTGCTCAAGATAGTTAAGACCAAAGCAGACTGTGAAGAACTTCAAAAAGATCTCACAAAACTAAGTGATTGGGCAACAAAATGGCAAATGAAATTTAATGTGGATACATGTAAAGTAATGCACAGTGGAAAAAATAACCCCAACTATACATACAATATGATGGGGGCTAATTTAGCTACAACAAATCAGGAAAAAGATCTTGGAGTCATCGTGGATAGTTCTCCGAAGACATCCACGCAGTGTGCAGAAGTGGTCAAAAAAGCAAACAGGATGTTAGGAATCATTAAAAAGGGGATAGAGAATAAGGAGAATATATTATTGCCCTTATATAAATCGATGGTACGCCCACATCTTGAATATTGCGTACAGATGTGGTCTCCTCATCTCAAAAAAGATATACTGGCACTAGAAAAGGTTCAGAGAAGGGCAACTAAAATGATTAGGGAGTTGGAATGGGTCCATATGAGGAGAGATTGAAGAGGCTAGGACTTTTCAGCTTGGAAAAGGGGAGACTAAGGGGGGATAATGACAGAGGTATATAAAATCATGAGTGATGTGGAGAAAGTAGATACGGAAAAGTTATTTACTTATTCCCATAATACAAGAACTAGGGGTCACCAAATGAAATTAATAGGCAGCAGCTTTAAAACAAATAAAAGGAAGTAGTTCTTCACACAGCGCACAGTCAACTTGTGGAACTCCTTACCTGAGGAGGTTGTGAAGGCTAGGACTATAACCGCATTTAAAAGAGAAGGATAAATTCATGGAGGTTAAGTCCATTAATGGCTATTAACCACAATGGGTACGGAATGGTGTCCCTAGCCTGTTTGTCAGAGGGTGGAGATGGATGGCAGGAGAGAGATCACTTGATCGTTACCTGTTAGGTTCATTCCCTCTGTGGCACCTGGCATTGGCCACTCTCGGTAGACAGGATACTGGGTTAGATGGACCTTCGGTCTGACCCAGTACGGCTGTTCTTATGTTCTAATAAGCTTGAAAGCTTTCCTGAAAGCTCCCTTAGAGGGAAGGGGAAAGGATGTAGGCAACTTGCCAGAGGTTGGTCTGCCCAATTGAAATAAATTAATTTAATTACTGGTCACAGTAGGAGTAGCATTGGCCTGCTAAACCCAGGGTTGTGAGTTCAATCCTTGAGGGGGCCATTTAGGGAACTGGGGTAAAAATCTGTCTGGGGATTGGTCCTTTAAGCAGGGGATTGGACTAGATGACCTCCTGAGGTCCCTTCCAACCCTGATATTCTATGATTCTACTTGCAGCGGCTAACTCCAGAGGCAGAAAAACTGGACAGTAAGGGCAGTAGGCAACAAAGCATCAGCTACCCCTGGAACTGCTGGAGGGAGTGAGGTACCCAGCAGTCAGGACTTGTGAAGATCCTGTGGCTTAAAGAAATCATAATCCTAAATCCTCAGTTGCCATATTGTCTCTGGAAATTTCCACCACATGCTTCTGACGAAGTGGGTATTCACCCACGAAAGCTTATGCTCCAATACGTCTGTTAGTCTATAGGGTGCCACAGGACTCTGTCACTTTTTACACATTAAGAGAATCATTTTCAGAGAAGAACCGTGCTTTAAAATGCAGCTTCCATATTCACGCACACAGTAGCTGGCACAAGGTATCAAAACACCTTCCAGCATTACACAAGTTAAATCAGCACCTCACCTTGCAAAATACAGGCACCGCCTGCAAAGGGGGACTAAGCAGAAGATTAAGGCTGCCCCGTTTTTGTAGTCCATGATCTTTCCACACATAGTTGGAATTCCCAAGCCCATGGAAAAGACAGAGCTAACAACTGTGTGATTACAAAATTATATTTTGCTTATTTATTTTCCCTCTGAAGATAAGAACTGTTGATGTCACAGTTGTGAGGCCTCAGCAATCTACTGCCAGGATTTGCTGTTTGAAGCTTTCAACTATCCAGTTTAATCCAAATTAGTAGGAGCTTCAGAACAGGATTTTGGCAGTCACAGCTGGAAAGATTTTTGTCGTTAATTCTGCCAAGTATATAAGAAAATACAAAAAAGGGGGGTGGGGAGAATAAAGATTCTTGGCACAAGTGTTTTCTTTTTAAATAAAAAAACAAATGAAAATCTAGATTTAATTAAGAAATGTTCCATATTTTGCCTACCCCATAACTATTATGAAATGGCACAAAATCTATTAGATGGTTATATAATTAAATTTAAAAAGGGGGAAATTTTCTAAATTTTAAAAGGAGGAAAAATAGTTTTGAGGTTTTTTTCCCCCCAGTTCTCTTCCCCCAACAGTGATGTAGGCCGGGGTCATTTCTGGCAAGTCATTTCCTGCAGCAAACAGAAGCAGTTTATCAAGTTCAAACTGTGGCTTGTCGGGATTGTTTCACAGAACTCCACTATTTGGAAAGAAAACAACCATACAGAACTCCAAGAGTAGATTAAAACCCAACCACCTCTATGTGGAGCTATCATTCAGGCAGACTCAACTGACCTACAAGTAAGCTTGGCAGATTTCCATTTCCATTTTTTAAATAATTTCAATGGATAATAGCTATGTTTAACATAAGACCATAAGAATGGCCATACTGGGTCAGACCAATCTAATCCTTCCAAGACTATCTACAAGCCATTGTCATTATCAACTGCTTTAAAGTGATATGGCTGACCAGGTCCATTGTGTTAATAAACAAAAATGATTTACCGTATTTTCCGGCGTATAAGACGACTGGGCGTATAAGACGACCCCCAACTTTTCCAGTTAAAATATAGAGTTTGGGATATACTCGCCGTATAAGACTACCCCTCTTCCAACGCACACCAAAAAAAAAAAAGTAAAAAAACATCAGATTTGATTTCAATATGGTAATTTTAATTCAAATGCTTATGACATGCAGGTACTTAGCAGGAAAACTGTCACTTATAAACATAAGGCTGTTTGTCATCAAACATGTAAACATAAAACAGTGCAAGTGGATTAAACTTTTCCTAATTCACTCTAAAGCTGAAAGGAAGGATAAGACAATAAACCCATGGGAGCTGCCATGCTGTTTGTTTTCTAAGCTGTCAACCAAACTGGAACTGATGATGATAGGAGGAAGATAACAAACAAGAGAGAGAGAGCAAGTGCCGGGCAAGTCCCTGGCGAGTTAGCAACGCCCATCATAACTGCAAGCTACGGTATTTTTACAGGTTTTGCTGGCATGACAGTTTCCCTTTAAAAGCCTTCAAAATCCTCCTGTTCGTCATCTGATATCATAAGTACATCAATGACATCTTGTGATACATTTGTAAGGCAGTCATCGTATGGATCGAATTCTGTATCAGATGGTGTGGTCTCAGCTTCGGCTTCCTCTTCATCTTGCCACAAGTAGTTGTCCTCCATACCATCTAATGAATTTGATATGCCACACTTCTTGAAAGACTTGATTACTGTTTCTGCATCAATATCATTCCAGGCTTTTATGACAAACTTGCACAAAACATCCAACTGTGGAGCATGCATGTTTCCTCCTTTTGTGAATGACTTTTCGCCGCTAACCATCCATTCATTCCACTGTTCTTGAATGCGATCTTTAAATGGCTTGTTTAGGCACACATCCAGTGGCTGTACCAATGATGTCAATCCTGCAGGAATAACTGCCGCATCTGTGTTTAGTCTTGCAAGCATTTGCTCGGTGCTGGGAGTTAAATGAGCCCTGAACATATCCCACACCAGTAGACTACATTTTTGAATAAGTCCACCTGGTCGCCTGCTCCATACATTATCAAGCCATAGCTTTACCCCTTCTTCATCCATCCAGCCTTTTTCATTCACATGTACAAAACAACCAACAGGGAACTTGAATTTCGGCATTGTTTTTCTTTTAAAAATAATCATTGGTCTCAGTTTGGCGCCATCAGCTGTGCATCCTAGTACCACTGTAAAACTGGACTTCTCATGTCCTGTTGTTTTAATTAAAATTGTTTTTTCACCTTTTTGATGGACAGTTTTATTTCCAACCATATCAAAATTCATTGGAGTTTCATCCATATTTCCAATACTACTTAACGCATAGCCATGTTTAGTGCGCTGTTGTATTACGTATCGATGGAAACTATTTACTTTGCTATCAAGATCTGCAGGTAATTTTGGGGCAATTTTCATCTTTTGCCTCAGTACCATATTATGCCTTCCCATGAATCTAGTACACCAGGATACAGTGGCCTTAAATCTGTTGCTGTGATCTGGGTTAGATTTGGCCCACTGAAGTGCAAACAAATGTATTTTATTTCGTGTCACTACATAACCGTTTTGGCGATGCTCATTCACCATGTCTGCTACATGTTTTTCGAGTTCTGGCCAATGTGGAGTGCCTCTTCTTAATGCACACTTACCCCTTGGCATACTCTTTAATGCTTTTTCATTTGCTTTCCAGTCCCGAACCATCTTTTCTGTTACTCCATATTGTCTTGCAGCAGCGCAGTTATTATGTTCCATGACAAAGTTTACAACTTTAAGTTTGAAACTGGCTTCATATTTCTTTCTTCTTGCTGGTGGAGCCATGATGGGGTTTTGACTGTTGGACATTTGTATACTGTACTGTATGTACTGGTGCTATACTGTATGAATAGGTACAGATACTGGTGCTGTACTGTATGTGGTACCCAGTATACAACAACCAGCCAATCACGGCAAGCGATGTACCTTACCGGCGATTGGCTGGTTGTTGTATACAAAGCCTGCTTGGATTGGTCAGCTCTCCCTGCCTGCCCAGCCCTCCCTGTCTCCAAGACTATCAGAGCGGTAGCGCAAACACGCCTCTTTCACCCGTCTGGCCCGCCCTTGTATCCTATTACCTCCTTCTCTGCCTCTCAGATCTCGCACATGCGCGCCTGCACCGCTTCACTGCAGTCCTCAGGAGCGAGATCTGAGAGGCAGAGAAGGAGGTACGGTAATAGGATACAAGGGCGGGCCAGACGGGTGAAAGAGGTGTGTTTTTCTGGGCACAGCGCCGCTCTCTCTCTTTTTTCCATACCCCGGGCATCCCGGACGCCTGCAGCTTGCTCCGCCCTTCACTTACACCTTCCTGGTGAGGCGCCCCCTCACCTCGTCATCGGGCGGGGATGCGGCCGCGTCCGTTTTTGAGCTCCCCCCACCATATGCGGCGACCGCAGATTCTCCAGTCCGGCTCGGAAGTTTCAGCACCCGCCCTATAAGACGACACCCGGCGTATAAGACGACCCCCGACTTTTGAGAAGATTTTCCTGGGTTAAAAAGTAGTCTTATACCCCAGAAAATACAGTACTTTCAAATAATTAATAGCAAGTTACTTTAATGCACCGTACATTTCACCAGCAGCTCTCCTTAGCGTGAGTCAATTTGCATCCTCATTGGCAAGTGATACACCTGTCCCTCCATCTGAGACCTGTGAAGAGGAAAGACTTGAAAGGCAACACAATGCTCCCAGGCTCTTGAAATTACAGTGTTGAATTTCAGAGCTACTGGTTCAATTCCCCCTAGGGACAGGGATTGTTTAACACAAATGTCTTCTCCCTCTTTAAAAACACACGCACAAATTCCTTCATTTTACAAACTATATTCTAGAATAAGCTAGGAGAGCAAGAGAGCAGGAGCCAATTCAGGGAAGTATCTCCCCAAGCTTGTGAACATAGTAAGAAATAAATGTAACAAGACCCAGCAGCCCAAGGAGAAAGTGTTTTTTGTTTGTTTGGGGTTTTTTGGGGGGGTGTGGGGGTGGGAGAGGATTTCTACCCTCTATTCCAACATGCAATAGCTGCTTCCAATGGCAATAGGAACTACAACAGTCTGAAGTTTTTCCAAATTCTGAGTGAGATTTTTTTTTTTTTTTTTTAAATTTGATCCCCCTCTCCCCCAAATTTCATATTTTTTTTTTTAAATAAAGTCTGGCAGGGTGGGTAGGGTGAGAGGTTGACCAGCTGTAGAACTTGTCGAATATTACTGCCAGTTTTTAACAGCCACTAAATACTTTCAAAAACAACCTGAAATCTTATTTTTATCAGCTGTACTAGGGATAGAAGTGGGTATCCTAAATGGTAGGGACCATGATGTTAGCTCTGACTGGGTGTATCCACAGTCTGTGGTTTATTATGATATAGAGCATATTGTACTTATCTAGCACCTCTCACCTCAGGATCTCAAGGCTTCTTTACAGATATTAAACCCTTACACACCCCTATGAAGTAGGCACTAGACCCAAATTACATATGAGTAAACTGGGGCCAGAGAAGTGACCTTGCTCAAGATCACACTAGTTCCTGTCAGAGATAGAAACAGAACTCAATAAAGGAGACTGCATAAATAAGGACATCTAAATGCCCTTCCAAATTACTTAGAATTACCCAAGTAATTCTGTACATGTACACAAAGGTTATTTTGCTAAGAATCTGTAGGTCACTCAAACCCACTACCCAAAGTATTTTGATAGCTGAATGAATGCATCCTGTGCTGAATTTATCCACCATATTTATTTCACAAATGCATCCAGTAGATGATGGGAGGGCAGCAAGTGCAGAAGCCTTTTGGTCCTTTTGATGCTAATATCTACAGGCTTAATCCTGCTCCCAATGTTGTCAATAGCAAAAATTCCATTCTCTTCAGAGGGAGCAGCATCTGGCCCCAGGTTTGCAATGAATCTCAAACAGAATGATGAGGAATTTGCTAAGGACAGTTACCCTGGCACTGAGCAGCTGCCCTATTCTATTCAGAGAAAAAAAAACCTATTCTGGGACAGAAGTACTATACTGAATGGAAGATTACGATTGGTGTTCCTGTTCATTTGTCCTCAACTGCGCATTAATGGACCTGTGCTTGCATTGCCACTGATACATCCCCACAGAAGTGAGGCATCAGTCCCACCAAAATACATATTTCTTAATGAAAACCAGAGATATGTTTAAGTAATTCTAACGTTGGGACATACACTAACGAAAATCAGTGTCACGCTGTCGGGAGTGGCTCACGGCCATGAGTGCCTACTTCAGGGCAGACTGTCAAAAACAGGGCAGACATCCCAAACTGGTGATATGTTCTTTAATTAGATTTTACCAAGCCAGTAATAAATGTGAACTCCTGGATCATGATGAGAGTCTTACCAGGGAGCCATAAGATAGTCCCCTCAGACTCTCCAGTCTATCTTGCCAGCCAAACTGGATTTAGTGATAAATGGTCACTTACACCAAAAATCACCCCACATTCAGGTTGCTTCCAGTCCCAAGAGAGCAAACATGCACCCCAAATCAACTGGTATCCTTGATCTTACATCAAAGACAATGTCTTTAGCCAATACTGTAATAAACTATCTAAAGGTTTATTACCAAGGAAAAAGGAATAAGAGTTATTTACAGGTTAAAGCCAGCAAACATATACACACAAATGAGTTACCATCTAAACCCTGAGAGTGAAAGAATTGTAGTGATCTGTCAATTCAAAGTGTCTTTCAGGGTGGATTCAGGAGGCAGCCTCTCAGGATCTCTGGCTTCAGTTTAACGTCTCTGGTCCTTCAGAGTTCAAACAGCCAAAAAGATGGAAAAATTTCCTGTGGCTTTGCTTTATTTCCTTCATTCATTTTCCAAGCCCACAGGACGAGCTACCCTGCACGTAGCATTTCCCAGGTGCAATAGAGCCATTAACCAATCCTTTGTTTTGTGAATTTCCTTGATGGCTCATCTGATTTTGATAGTCCTTCTAGATGAGGGAGATGATTCCCATGCCTGAGTTCACAAGTTCAGAGCAGTTTCAAAGTTATAAAGCAAGAAACTTACATATTTTCTTATAGTATGGAATACAGACATTACAAGTGAGATTAATGCATGCAGCAGCTTACAAGCATTTCATAAAGTCTAAAGACATTCTTATAACACTAATACTTATTTTGAGTAAAACTAAACATACAGGTGAACTGGTTTGGTCTCCAGCTATAAATTTGTCAGTTCTTAGTTAATGCCTGCAGCTTGGGCAAGAACTGGCATCTGGCCTGCCGGCATCACAGCCAGATCCATCTGAAGTATGGCAGATGGGCAACTCAGAGATGAACACCGACAATGGAGGAGAAGAAGAGAGGTGGTGCTCATATTACATATATCCAAAGCTGAAGTTACCTCAAGCCACAAATGCACTGTATATGGGAAATGCTCAGCCCTGCTGTGGTTGGTTACAGTTAGAGCCGAGAACCACAAAAAATCCCCCCAAAGTTGTTTGCTTCAAACCAAAATGTTTTTTGTTTTTTTTTCAGTTTCATTTCATGTGGGGCCAGCTTTGGATGTTTTCTTTTTGGCTTCCAAGTGCCCCAAGTCTCATTTTCAGATTTGCTCCCATGACATGTTTACTGTCTCCACCCTCCCAAGCTCCCCAGTACTCATGCCCCTCTCCCTAAAATGCCCATTTTATGTCTTTACCAAACAAGCCAACTCCCATGGACTTATCTCCAGCACGACAGTGGCAGGAAAAAGAAGAGCTACTACAGGTGATGTTCCTTGGCAGCAGGTCAGTTCAGTTCCTGCTAGACTTGGCTCCTAATCCTCCCCAGCTGTCAGACATTCTGAGCTTCCCAGAAAGGAGGTGACAAGATAGTCGTGAAGGGAACTAACCCAGCTGCAGTGTGGCCCTGCAGCCTTCTATTTTCCCAACAGGGGGCCCTGCAGAGAGGAGATTGCTGCAGACTCCTGATGACTGAGTGCAGCAGCTGCTCACTTACTGGCAGGGGGAGGAAAGTTTGATGAGCACAACTGCATAAAAGAAATAGCCTCAGACTGGACACTTCCCCCTCCTGTCACTCTACTGCCCTGGCAGGATCATTGTTGTTCCTGATAAGTGGTGGGGAGGGGGCATTATATAGGGTTTAGTATGTTCACTTGTGACTCTCTCTCTCACACACACACACACACACACGAAGACCCCTCTAGCTCATAATCCACAGGTCACAAAAAAGCCCTGGGCATAGAGGAAATAACCACGGAGGCGGGGAGTGAGGGCGGAGGAGAAGAGAGACTAAGAATAGTAAGATTTATTTCCATAATAGCCATCACTCACTAGTTCTCTGTACAGGTCCATTCTGTGAGGACGTTGGCACTTAGAGCAATGTTTCTCAACTTTTTCAGATTGGTGACCCCTTATTCAAAGACAAAAGTTTTCACAATCCTCTTACATTTACTATAGGAGAGTAAAAAAAGTGTATCAATGATAAGGCAGGAAACTAATTGGAATCTGAGGAAGAGAGATGGGATAGAGTCAGCTTAGGTAGAGGATATCAAAAACCTCTGCTATTAATGGCTGATTCCTCTGAGGAAGGACAATCCATCCATCTATAATGGAGAGGAGACCCCAGTCCACAAACTTGAAAGGATCCTTCATTACAGAAAGCATGGCAGCTTCATCACAGCATTCACACTATCAAAACAGCAGCATCCATACATTGGGTACATAATTGGAGAGTCTACTATAGGGATGTCGGATAAGGTAAAAAATTGACCAAAGAGCTTAGACAATTGAAGCTGCTCCTAAGTGACATTAGGTGGTCGAGAGATGCTTCTTTAGCTGACTTTTTAAATTTTGTACTATTCTGAAACAGTGGATGTAACACCAGTGCCAAAATTCCACTTGTACTTTCAACTGGAATGTGGTACTCTTCAGTTACTTAAACAACAAGGAGTCTGGTGGCACCTTAAAGACTAACAGATTTATTTGGGCATAAGCTTTCATGCGTAAAAACCTCACTTCTTCAGATGCATAGAGTGAAAGTTACAGATGCAAGCATTATATACTGACACATGGAGAGCAAGGAGTTACTTCGCAAGTGGAGAACCAGTGTTGACAGGGCCAATTCAATCAGGGTGGATGTAGTCCACTCCCAATAATAGATGAGGAGGTGTCAATTCCAGGAGAGGAAAAGAACGTGATGTGTGAACTGCTTGTCTCATTTCAGGGCAAATGCACCTGTATTTCCCCTCACTGGTCTAGCCAGGGCACCCACTTTAATAGAAGAACCTATGTACATGCTCATAAACTTACCAGACACCAGCCCAACTCTAACATGGGGAGCTCTCTGGCAGAAGCAGTGCTGAAACACCCCACCCAGAGGGTTTCCTTTGTGTTAACAAGTTCATCATAGCTTCTGCTCAGAACAGGCACCCAATCTTAGAGGGTCTCAGAACATGGGTGCTGGAACCAGCTTAAAACCAAGCTATTTATCCAAAAATCATCATCTTCTGTAAGTCCCTGGAGAATTCAATTTGAATTAGTATATGAAAACCTCTCCTGGCAGGTGGCTTTAAAGGGCTGATAACAGAGAAAGTACATTAGCACCCCCTTCTACTAGAGAAGGCACAAACTATGCAACAATAACACACAGCAAATTGCATTTTAAATACAGTACCCCAAAGGTATTAACCCTAATTCAATAAGGTCTGACTTAACACTTTATTGAGTTACCTTAATTCCATAAAATTTGCTCAGGATATTAGCAGTCTGTCACACGCTAAATAGATGCTACATGTCATTCCTGAAGTAGCAGCATTCTGGGACAAGTGGAGGAGACACTAAATCAAAGCTCTCTCACATATATGGGGCCTGATTCTCCACTGCCTCATATCTTGTACAGCTATTTAGATCATGTCTGCCCAGTGTAACTTTCATCATGAAGATAACAGTAAATTATAAATGCACAGCAAATACATCACAGTATCTACCGATGAAGAGGAAACACTGAGTTATTTAAATTTTAAAATAAAGACTAAATACCAAATTTTATTGCTAAAATTAAAGCCATTTTAGTTACTTAAAGGCAACTTTTCAAAGCAGTAAATTTTTTGGTGCAGTACTTTAAAATGGCCAATTCAAATTTTGTTTAAAAAAAAAAAAACTTACTAGATTTAAGGTTCTTTGTACTACTAGTTCAGCTGTTATGGCCCACTTTGAGACTTTAACACACAGTAGTTTATAATGGAAACACTGAAAATAAATCACTACTTTAGAAATTTCCCAAACACCAAAAATTACATCCAGAAGATTAGACAAAATTGTCATTAAAAATGTAACCTCTCCCTGCTGGAACATAGGCTATGTTATACTACAGCTTATGTCAGTATAACTTATGTCGCTCGGAAGAACGGGGGTTGGTTGTGAATAAATCACCCCCTGGACAACACAAGTTATACCAACTAAAGTGCCGGCATAGACAGCGCTATGTCGGTGGGAGAGCTTCTCCCGCCAACATAACTACCGCTGCTCACGGAGCGCGGGGCTGGAGTAGTTAAGCCAGCAGTAGAGCTCTGTTGGAGCTACATTAGACAGCTCACAGCAATGCAGCTGCATTGTTGCAGCTGTGCTGATGTAAACTCTCCAGTGTAGCCATGCCCTCAGAGTCAAACACAAGGGAAGGTGAAATAAGTCAATGAACCGAAGAGATGCAGACTCATGCCTGCCTACGTATCACTGGCTTTTTGAAGGTCACCACTATATGCAGACTATTATATGACCACAATAACCTGCAGCAAATTAAGAAATGGGGCTCTATCTATCTGGAACAAATAGATACACTCACCAATGCCCTGCTGAAGTATATTTGATCATCAAAAGCAAGTAAAGCCATTAATATCCTTAATTAATGGGTCTAGTAGTTTTCAAGCAAGATATTTTCACAATGGACACAATGTAGGTTCAGCAAAGTTTTCCTGTTAAAAAATACAATTTAGTTTCAAAGAGCTGATCAGGCTTAATACCATTAAGAAACCATTACCAAATCTTTTGTTGTTGTTACTGCTTTAACTATCAGTTAGTTTCTGAATCAAAAATTGCAGACAGTTGGCTTGACCAGCAGTCAAAGTTTAGGAATGCAACAGCAAATCCAAGGTACAGATGAGCTTCAGATGTGGACAGGCTTTATGGGGTTTAATAGGCTCTCCAAGCCTTGTCAGGTCCTCAGTTCCTAGAAGTTCTTTGTTTGTTTGTTTGTTTTTTTAAAACATAGCTGGCCCAGTACATGGCAGTAAGAATTCACATGAGAATCTGTTGCATGCAACACAATTTTAAAAAGTCACAACAAGCTCTGTTGGTTTTTATTGTGTATCAGTTACAAAAAAACAAAACAAATGAAAGCAATATTCCTAATAAGCAAACCTTGATCTTTATTACGTGTCTCTAAAGCATCCAGATGTTCACAGTTTAAGAAGCCAAACAATACCACTATTTTCTGTAAAAGTTAATGGTAAAAGAATAATAATAATGGTTTTAGTCAATCATCATTAGTACTTGAAAGTACAAATATAAATTAAATAAGGCTCAAAAAACTTGTACAATAAATCTGCTATAAACAAAGCTAATTAAAAAGAACTGTTCTTAACCTATGTTGTGGTTTTCATTGTGACTTTCTCAAAATTAAAAACAGTATTTGCTTTCTAAAGCATCCAGATGTCTTTACAAAGAAATACAATCTTCATACTTTCCTCATTTTTAATTTTTTTTTTTTTACTTCTGGTTGTCTTTTTCTTCCTTGGCAATCCTCTTTGTCACACCACTGAAATACTTCTCACGAAAGGCATTGTGACCCTTGTATAGCAAAGACTGATAATCCAACAAGTGAGAATACTGGTCGTTGTCCTGTATAGCATTAAAATACAGAGGTTAGTCCCAAAAGCTCATTCAAAAAATGGCAAATGAAAGTAAATAGTCAAACTAAAAGTCATTCTCAGGTTTTTTTTGTTTTTTTGTTTAAATAGTCCAAAGATAACTCAAGTTTTAATCAGAATTTACAGGAATGTTGATATTCTTCTCCAAATTTCAATATTAAATAGAATTCAGAAATAATTTGTAATGAATAATTTATGCGAGTTTGCAGATATTCTTGGATCATTTCAAGTGTATTCATTATTCAAATCTTCTTGCCCTTTTCCATTCTATACATCAATCTTGAACAATTTGCTACGAGTATTTGATATCCAATATTTGAAAAGGAGCTGTGCTGTTTAATTGCAATTTTTCAGATCGAAACAGCAGCACGCAGCTGTCTCCTGACCAGAGACGTGGACAGGCACTTCCACCATGATGATTACTCAGACAGCAATTTAAAGTTTGGTTTCTGGAAATGCTGCTACCAGTAACACTTAATCACTCAAATATTTGTGGAAAGCAAACACAAAAGAGGCACAAGAATGGCCAGAGTGAATTCGTATAAAAATTACAGATATTGGTAGAAGAGTGGTTGGGTTTTTTGCTTCGTTTTGTGCAGTATTCACTCAGCTATAATGTTAACATTTTGACTGATATCCTTATAAATTATACAAATCTTATGTTAAGAAACTACGTTTGGCTAAGTTGGTATATATGTGTGTGTATAACAAAACTGATGTGTTCTAATGTATAATATAGATATTTGACAGGAATTTTGAAATGTAATTACGTGTATTTTGAACAAAATATCTTGGCCTTAAAAGCCAGTAAATGGCTAAAATGACATTTATTTTAGTGTGTGTGTGTGTGTGTGTGTGTGTGTGTGTGTGTGTGTGTGTGTGTGTGTGTGATTTTAGCCATTTACTGGGTTTTAAGGCCAAGAGATTTTGTTCAAAATACACGTAATTAAGTTTCAAAATGCCTGTCAAATATCTATATTATACATTAGAACACATCAACTTTGCTTGGGAATAAACTTGCTGGCTACTTTACACTAACCATAAATGCTAGACTGCCATTAAATTGATCATGCTTGTCAGCAAGGCTTGAATTAGTAAAAGAAACCTCAAAAAAAGCCAAGTAGTCCAGGAAAGTGTTTCTTCTGTATACACATATGAGGTTTGTGACTGTACTTTACTTTAAAACAAAGCAGCAAGTTATTCAGTTTATAATTATCAGTAGAGGGTTATCCTTCCCACTGCTTTGAAATTAGGGTTTCTCTAGTAGATTTTGTCACATAAATGCAAACAGTAAGATGAAAATAATTTAAGGCAACATTTACACTCAGAATAAAGTCTCCAAACCTTAGTCAATACCATATGGTGACCATGATGTAGTGGACATTTGTTTTTATTAATATTAAATACCCGATAGTAATGTGGAACATTTTTCAACACCAGATAGTAACAAGGTTAAAATAGTTAAATTCAAACACAAATAGAACAACATTAAACTCCAGGTGCTAACAAGTCTATTTAAATACAGAGAAGGTAAAGAGAGAGGGTAGGAGAAAGATGACATGGGTAAATCCATAACAGATTTAAGGAAGTAGTCAACCCATTGATCAAACATTCTAATTATGGTTTGCTCTCTTCTTAAAGGAAAAAGTCAAACATTGAACTGTTCTGAATCCAATAATTTACCAATCAAAATACATATAATTCTGTAGGGAAGGACTAGAATGGGAATGATCAAAATCAAATTAATTCCTGATTTCAGACTCAGATACTAATATTTAAAACCTATTTTAACATTTCCTTTGTTTTATTAAGACACTAAATAGGTAGGTTGGTGCATTTAGGTTGTCTATTTCATTTTTGCCTAGAACACCAGTGTGACCCTGTATAAAAAGAAAGATGACTATGTTTACACTAAGGCATCACCACTGTTG
The DNA here is from genome assembly GCF_013100865.1 of Trachemys scripta elegans. Lineage (NCBI taxonomy): Eukaryota > Metazoa > Chordata > Testudines > Emydidae > Trachemys > Trachemys scripta. The sequence continues at coordinate 110,601,333 of NC_048300.1, forward strand.
CACAACTGTGATAAATCTTATATAACGTATACCTTGTAAGGTATAATTTAAAAAGATGTAATCTGTTGAACAATGTTATCCTATTTAATGCATGTATTATCATTGTATATGAAGGTTAAGAATCTTTGCTATGTGTTTGAATCTCAAACATGTTGTGTTCCTTGGTAACACCCAGAAGACAGATTTACATCAAGACGAGCCAGCCATGTGTTGATGGGCCATTAAGGAGAATCAGCTCTTCCAGTGGGCCCCTCCTGAGGATGCCTCAAAGACAGTATGAACAATGGAGGCCCAGTGACTCAACAGGACTTGTAGAGCATGTGACCCCGACTCCATGTTGGAGATAGGAACTTTCCATGCACATGGGGGTATAAACTGGAGACTGTGACAACTCCTGGCCTCTTTCCTGCTCCACATCTCTGGACTATGATTTCTAACAAAGGGAAGCTTTGAAAAAAGGACCAAATACCCCCAATCTTTTGGAAGATCCAGAGAGACTTATTGCAAGCTAACAGATTTAACATCACTGCTATTATCCTGATCTACAAACTCTGAAATTAACTGTCATGCATAGGATTCATTTTAACCTTTTAGTAACTCTCTTCTCTTTTTTTTAATCAATAAATCTTTACTCAGTTTACTAAAGACTGGCAACCAATGCTGCAGCCAACTTTCTAACTGCAGAAAACTGAACACTCTTGCCCCTTCTCCGAGGCCCCACCTGGCTCTGCTCCTTCTCTGAGGCTCTGCCCTCCACTCACTGCATCCCCACTCCCTCCATCACTCGCTCACTTGCTCATTTTCACCAGGCTCGGGCAGGGGGTTAGGGTATGGAAGGGAGTACAGGCTCTGGGCTGGGGGGGTGGGCTTTGAGGTAGTGCTGGGGGAGAGGGGTTTGGGGTGCAGGAGGAGGCTCTGAGTTGGTGCCAAGGGATTCGGAGTGTGGGAGGGGGCTTCAGGCTGGGGCAGGGGGTTGGGGTACAGCAAGGGGTGAGGGCTCCAGATGGGGGTGTGGGCTTGGGGGTGGGGCTGGGGATTCATAGATTCATAGATTCTAGGACTGGAAGGGACCTCAAGAAGTCATCCAGTCCAGTCCCCTGCCCGCATGGCAGGACCAAATACAGTCTAGACCATCCCTGATAGACATTTATCTAACCTACTCTTAAATATCTCCAGAGATGGAGATTCCACAACCTCCCTAGGCAATTTATTCCAGTGTTTAACCACCCTGACAGTTAGGAACTTTTCCCTAATGTCCAACCTAAACCTCCCTTGCTGCAGTTTAAGCCCGTTGCTTCTTGCTCTATCCTCAGAGGCTAAGGTGAAAAGTTTTCTCCCTCCTCCTTATGACACCCTTTTAGATACCTGAAAACTGCTATCATGTCCCCTCTCAGTCTTCTCTTTTCCAAACTAAACAAACCCAGTTCTTTCAGCCTTCCTTCATAGGTCATGTTCTCAAGACCTTTAATCATTCTTGTTGCTCTTCTCTGGACCCTCTCCAATTTCTCCACATCTTTCTTGAAATGCGGTGCCCAGAACTGGACACAATACTCCAGCTGAGGCCTAACCAGTGCAGAGTAGAGCGAAAGAATGACTTCTCGTATCTTGCTCACAACACACCTGTTAATACATCCCAGAATCATGTTTGCTTTTTTTGCAACAGCATCACACTGTTGACTCATATTTAGCTTGTGGTCCACTATAACCCCTAGATCCCTTTCTGCTGTACTCCTTCCTAGACAGTCTCTTCCCATTCTGTATGTTTGAAACTGATTTTTCCTTCCTAAGTGGAGCACTTTGCATTTGTCTTTGTTAAACTTCATCCTGTTTACCTCAGACCATTTCTCCAATTTGTCCAGATCATTTTGAATTATGACCCTGTCCTCCAAAGCAGTTGGTATCCCTCCCAGTTTGGTATCATCCGCAAACTTAATAAGTATACTGTCTATGCCAATATTTAAGTCGTTAATGAAGATATTGAACAGAGCCGGTCCCAAAACAGACCCCTGCGGAACCCCACTTGTTATGCCTTTCCAGCAGGATTGGGAACCATTAATAACAACTCTCTGAGTACGGTTATCCAGCCAGTTATGCACCCACCTTATAGTAGCCCCATCTAAACTGTATTTGCCTAGTTTATCGATAAGAATATCATGCGAGACCATATCAAATGCCTTACTAAAGTCTAGGTATACCACATCCATAGCTCCTCCCTTATTTACAAGGCTCGTTATCCTATCAAAGAAAGCTATCAGATTGGTTTGACACGATTTGTTTTAACCATGCTGGTTATTCCCTATCACCTTACCACCTTCCAAGTATTTGCAGATGATTTCCTTAATTACTTGCTCCATTATCTTCCCTGGCACAGAAGTTAAACTAACTCGTCTGCAGTTTCCTGGGTTGTTTTTATTTCCCTTTTTATAGATGGGCAATATATTTGCCCTTTTCCAGTCTTCTGGAATCTCTCCCGTCTCCCATGATTTTCCAAAGATAATAGCTAGAGGCTCAGATACCTTCTCTATTAGCTCCTTGAGTATTCTAGGATGCATTTCATCAGGCCCCGGTGACTTGCAGGCATCTAACTTTTCTAAGTGATTTTTAACTTGTTCTTTTTTTATTTTATCTGCTAAACCTACCCCCTTCCCATTAGCATTCACTATGTTAGGCATTCCTTCAGACTTCTCAGTGAAGATCGAAACAAAGAAGTCATTAAGCATCTCTGCCATTTCCAAGTTTCCTGTTACTGTTTCTCCCTCTTCACTGAGCAGTGGGCCTACCCTGTCTTTGGTCTTCCTCTTGCTTCTAATATATTGATAAAGGTTAAAGGATAGGGATAAGGGATGAAGGGTTTGGAGTGTAGGAGGGGGCTCTGGGCTGGGATTGAGAGTTTTACAGTGTGGGAGGGGGCTCTGGGCTGGGGTTTGGGGTGTGGGTATGGGCTCTGGGTGCGGGCTCCAGGGTGGGGCAAGAAGTTGGGTACATGGGGGGGCTCAAGGCTGGGGCAGGTGGTTGGGGCACAGAAGGGGGCTCCGGGTGGCACTGACCACAGGCAGCACCCAGGAAGTGACGACATGTCCCTCCGACTTCTAGGCGGAGGAGTGGCCAGAGGGTTCCATCCGCTGCCTCCACCTGCAGGTGCCGCCCCCACAGCTCTCATTGGCCATGGTTCTCGGCCAATGAGAGCTGCGGGGCCAGCACTCAGGGTGATGCCTGCGGGTGAGGGCAGTGCGCAGAGCCCCCTGGCCACCCCTCTGCCTAGGAGTCTGAGAGACATGCAGGCCACTTCCTAGGAGCCACACGGAGCTAGGCACAGAGCCTGCCTATCCCGCTGCAGCCAACTGGACTTTTAGCAGAAACCCAGAAAACCAAACGCCTGGCAACCCTAAATGTGGTATTTGGTGAGATCCTGAAGTACATATTGACCTGGGGTGAGTGTCTGGTTCACTAGAACTGGAAGAACCCAATAGATGTGATTTCTGGTTTTAATAATCATTTATCACAGAAGTCTGGTTTGTCTGGATGGTGCATGAGAGGCTAGAGGGCCTGATGGGACAGTTTGTGGCTTCATAATAACTAGTATAGTAATTTGGAAGCACACATTTGTTACTGGCTTGGTGAAGACTTAGGATAGAATAAACCACCAGTTTGGGGTGCATGCCCTATTTTCTGGCAGTCTGACCTGAAATCGGTACTCATAGCTCTGTTCCATGCTAGGCAGCATGACGACCTGATACCTAATGACAAGCTGAATGGGTAGAATCTGAACAGTAGTGATATTCTGACTTTAGCCATATAAAATGACAAATACATGCAAGATCTTTTGGAAATAATTTAACACTAGTTAATGAAATCTGCAGCACAGCAGATTTCACACAATTAAAGTGTTAGTGTCAAATCCTCTTGTATCATTGAATTGTCAGGTGCAATTTCCAAATATTGTGCCTTTTCTTCCCCTAGCTCCCGCTTTTTTTTTTTTCCGGGGAGGGATAGCTCAGTGGTTTGAACATTGGCCTGCTAAACCCAGGGTTGTGAGTTCAATCCTTGAGGGGGCCACTTGGGGATCTGGGGCAAAATCAGTACTTGGTCCCGCTAGTGAAGGAAGGGGGCTGGACTCGATGACCTTTCAAGGTCCCTTCCAGTTCTAGGAGATGGGATATCTCCATTAATTATTATTATTATTTATTATTTATTTAAAGCAACAGGTCAGGGACAAAAGTTGACCTTTATCATTTGAACTATCACCTTAAAGCCATTCCTCTCCCTAACATTACCTACTCCAGTGCAATGACATCTTCCACCCCTCTTTTTCTGTTTTGTTCCCCAGACCTGAAACTGAAGAGGAGGGGAAAGAAAAGGAAAAGTTTTTACATTTTATTTTCTTTGTAACCACTGCCCAAAGTTGGTATTAGAGGTAAAACATTTAACTGGTTACTCTGCACAAGCAGGTGAAGTTTCTCTAGAAGCCATTGCTTTGGGTCAGGCACCAAGAGTGGCCAACAATGAACTGTAGACACTAACTTGACTAAATCCATCACTATTATGATATCAGCTCAGGAAAGCAAGTGATTTCCTCCTTTGTTTGTAAGAGTCAGGTTTCCACCATCCTTTAACCTACTGTCATTCTCTGATAATGATTTCTTTCACAACATTGGTATGGACCATGATATATTTATATTCTCCTCAATGGCACCAATTTTCAACTAAATTGCTGTTTTACATAAACGTTTACCCACATATGGCTTATGATGCATCCTACAATAAATGAAAGCCAGAAAAGTGGCTTTCACTTTGACATCAGCCTAAGTGCTTACAACTTATTTGATCATGCAACTTCACATTAGTTTTGCTTATATAGAATAATCTAAAAATGGTGCAATATATTTCTAGCATAATAAAGCAGGTAGGGGAGTAGGGAAAAGAACTGAAGTTTACAAATAGAGCGGTGTTTAACATCTGTGCAAATATCCAATGTAATGTACAAGCTTATGCTGAATCTAGTGGGCCTCAGTTCAGCCTCAGGGTAATTACTCATGTCTGTTTTTTGTTTTAAAAAATCCTCCTACCCTTATCACAGCTTCCCAGTGTTCTACATCTGGAACTGGACAGTAGCTAGAGAAACCCTTGTACAAATTTTAGACAGCTATAAACATCACCAAGTAGTTCAAACAGGCCAACAGGGTCAAGTCTAGCAACGGATGCTGCTAAATACAGTAGAAAAAACTCAACACCAATAAAGATGCCTAGAATGACCATGTGACAAGGAGGTGCTGGAAACCTTCAGCTTTGCAAATCCATTAACACTTTGCTCCCAAGTCTTTTCATGGGCAGTCATTTGTTCAGAATGCACTTTCAGTCTAGTTCTTGTTCCTATCTTGACATGCAATTCATAGGCACATTTCTCAAGAGTGGTCAACAGCCCCTCTCCTCTAGATACTCTACAGATATCAGTATTTTGTCAGGAGTACAGAGTAAAAGTTTCAGAACAAGAACAATCACCAGCAAAATAGATATGAATTATTCTGGAAAGACACCAGACACAGAATAGTAGTGAAACAGAAAGTGGGAGAGAGTATATAGTCATCAAAATATTTTACAGGGTGACTCAACAAGCCCCACAAAACTAGAAGCTAGACAGTTTTATTAAAAAAGTGGAACAGACAAGAGATGCCCCCTGTCCCCCCAAAACCCTAACTACAAGAGGAATTTAAAAACAAGTCAATCTTTAAAGAATAGATATGGAGCCTCAAGAATACTTCCTGTAATAATGCTGGAAATTGTTTTGTTCCATATACATTTGTAGTTACACAGTTTCCATCTGATTCTACTTTGGAATTAGAAAAATATGAAGTATGCAACATAAAACTGTTTGTTTCCTCCTTCCCTGCATCACCTAAACAGATTGCTTATGAAACTTGGAAACTAACCTGGTGCAACATCAAGTACAGTACACTTCAACTTGGCTCAACCTACAGCTAACCTAAAACAAAACACTGAACCAATTTTACTGGATACCAAGCAGATTATACACCATAAGCTTCACAGATTCTGCATCTGCTGAAGAAGCAGCCATTCATATGCCTCACCGTCGGACATACTATGGTGCTTCCACATGCATGCCAAATTCTAAACTCTGCCTCCTCATCAGCCTTGATGAGGACAGGCTCATATCCCCTATGTGGAAAAAGCTTGCTCTAATAGCACTGGCCCTGAACAAAGAATAACACTGAGACCTGGGAGGTATCCACATCCAACCAAATCCCTCCCCAACCCTGGGAGAAACTACAAGACACTTTCATGCTGTAAAAGGCCCCCTTTATAATAATGGTTTTAAGTCCTTATCCTCAAGGATAGCAAATACTCACCTCATATCCCTCAAACTTTACTTCTCCCCCACTTCCTTTCCTTCTTGTTCTTCCACCTTCTTGGTTTTTATTTCATACAGATTCATAAGGTATTAACTAGCTATTTTTAACCTACCTCCAATATGGCCATACCCATTTATTATGGGGAAGGAGTGAAGTAATTAATAAGACACCTTGGCCCAAAGTAAGCCTCAAAATGTTTCTTTTAAGATTTCCCACCCATTGTGTGCCATACTTGAGCACATTTTTTGTATAGACTTTGTCCAGTTTGCTCTGCGTAAGTGTGCACATTACTGCACATTTACAAAAAATAAGATCTTTATCAGCTATAAGAGGAATTCCTATTGAACTTAATGAGATAAAAACAATTCAAGTAGTTTATTACTGGGATGTTCTTTATGCTTATGATAAAATTATGTATGTCAATTAATATTTGTGGATAGGATTCATGTCTACTTTGGTCTCTTAGATCACTAATTTCTTGAAATTATAAACACGACCAATTTTCAATACCCGTTCAATGGGACCCATTGCAGATGAGTGTTTTCAACAACAGATCAATTTCTTTAGTGGAGTCAGGGTTTTAGAGTGTTTATACTGTACATAAATATATACAATGTATTCATTACTGCTAGCACTGGTAATTCCTGGCAATATTGCATGATGATCACGCAATATAATTAAGGCTGCGTGTTTGTCACGGAGCTCACGGATTCCGTGAATTTCCATGACTTTTGCAGTGGCCGGTGCGCTTGGCTCAGGGACAACTCAGGCTTATTACTTAGACATGCTTTTTCACTAGAAACAGGACATTGCCTTTCATTGCCCTTAAGTTATAGAAAAGATCTGGATCCCTGGGCAGAGGCACCTGCTATTTTTAACTAAGTAGTAAATTTGTCAGCTAACATCAGGTGCTCAAAACTAAGCATTTCAATCACTGAACTGACAAGATACATACTGAAGAGTAAGTGATGTACAAAACACAATAGTGCTAAATGACTGAAGTCTATATACAGAAGGGTGAAGAAGTGGTTTAAATTAGAACATGTAGTCCGAGAATACTATTAATGTCAAACCTGTCAATATATAAAAAATAAAACTGGCATAGGGGAAGGGGGGAGAGATACATTTCCAAATTTTAAGTTATAAATGATGGTTTGTTACTGCCAAAGTCAACAGCACCTACTCTGAACAACTTATACAATTTGTTACACTACGTAAGTGCTATTTGACAATTTAAGTCATCACTTGCATTATGAAATCCAGACTGGAAGCTTGCTGGATTGTGAGTGTATACCATAATGCTGAAGCACTAATTTGCTTCAAACCACCTCCACTGTTTAAAATAATAGCTTTTTACAGCTAATTAAGAAAATACTGGAAGCGCTTGCTAACCTCCTACACATTTTAGCTAAGAACAATGTCCTACTTATTAACCTGCCTCTGCTTTCCTAACATGTGTAAGTATCTCTTTCCTAATGTTCTATTTCCAGACTGATTTTTTTTGTTAGTCATCTTTAACAGTTTAAGCAACTGAAAACACATTACCTTTCCTGCATGAGAACTGGAGATTAAATACCACTGTCAGGAGGCCCCCACATCATTGAACTAATGTCAGACTTTAGTACTGTATATATAATGGCTTAGAACCCAATTTTCAGAGATAAGCACTCTCAATCCCCACTGAAGTCAACAGGAAATGCACGCAGTCAGCACCTCTGAAAAAATATCTTGTCCTCAAAGATCCTGCCTTCACCCATATTAAATTTTTCATCCAGGGCAAACTGGTTATCAAAATTTTTTAAAAACAAAAAACTATCTTAAATCATTGCAGACTAAGTGAGCAACACAACAAGCTTGTTTTTTGTCTTTAAGATGTGGCATTTTTCAAAGCCTCTAATTTGTGTCATAAAAACGTCTTAGCAGCAGCAGAATTGACAATCCAGTACTGAATACCAAATCTGGTGGTGGTAATACAATAAATTCCCTTTTGCAGTTCAAACAGTAGAGCAAACCTTTCATATATTTGACAGCCGCCATTTCGCACAACACACCCAAGAACATTTTACCTCAAATTCTTTCACCTTTTCCATGGTTATCAAGCGCCTTGACGTGTGGCTGGAAAGCATCTGCTCACAGTTACTAATAAGTTTCAGGCAGGGGTGCCGGGGTATAATCTCTTCTGTGTATCTGGAAGAAATAAGCAGTCAGAAAGCTGTAAACCTATGAACTGTACCATGTGCATTTGAAACACAACAGTTATACAGATCTATTCAAACTGGCTTACACTATAAGCTTCCACACATTTTATAGCCATACTAAGTTTCCAGAAACAACGATTTCACTTGTTTTCAGAAATCATAAGCATATATCCCATCTTTTTGGGACACAAATAAAAGACATGGGTCAGATGAACTAGCTGTAAACAGGAAGAATATTTCCCAAAGGGCTCTCTACAAACAGGTAATTCAGCTCTTGAGGTCCCTTCCAGACATACATTTCTATATGTAGATGCCTGCATCATGTCAAGTATCATGGGAAAATGCCTCCAACCATCCAATCAGGAACTGTGCTTTTTAAAAGTATTTCACAAGCATCCAATGATAATCAACTGATTTGGGTGGCTGTGTATTTACTGTCACATCCCAATGGGAGACTATTATACTTGGACTTCAATCTATATTACAACACAACCTCTTTAATACCCATTGAAATCTTTTAGATTCAGAGACTGGTGTTATAAACAGACTGGAGCATATTGGATTTCCTTTGTCAGACAGGGAAAGACATTTTAAAGGAGAAAATCTGTTCTGATAGCCCTTTGACAGAGGACAAATAATACTTCCTGGCTGACAAAATATACCAAAATTAATTCAGTTAAAACTTCTGTACTGGTGGGTAAAGAGTAAGCTTCCACAATATTTTACGTAACTTCGATCTACACCAGCCATACGAAGAAGACTAATTTCCAAGAATCTACATCTCCGAAATTTAGCATTTTGAAAAATAAGAGGGGGAATGCAAAGCTGAATTAGGTTTTAAAGAGATTCACGGAGGGGGAGGGGAGAAGACATCTGACTCAATTAATAGCCTATAAATATATAATAAAGGAAAGCATGAACATGAGGCATCTTCACCCTGCTGCTGAGTTAGTCTTTAAAAAACTAACCCCCACACATCCCTTGAAGGGCAAGGAGTATTTGAGGCACGAGGGAGATGCTCCATATTTTATCCATGACAAGGAGACATTTCTGAACATGTATCGAAAAGTAAATAAATATTAGGGAAAACAAAAAAAAATGCAAAAGCAGTTCCTGCCACCTATGATGGTACCTTCCCAAGTTTGTTTTAAAAAAAAAAAACACTTTTTCTATGCATCTATACACTTTCTGTGTGACCGTGAGCGAGTCAGTTAGTCTCTGTGCCTCAGTTTCCTCAACTGTAAAATGAAGATAATAGCAAACCCCTACTTCACAGGGTTGTTGTAAGGATAACTACATTAAGAGACTGCTCAGATACTACAGTAATGTGGCCACTCAAGACAGAATATAAGTGTACGGTTTTGCATTGCTACCTGAAAAATTATGAACAATGTGACCAATGCTGCAAGTCTAGCTTCTTTCAACTGTATTAGAAAGCTTGCTACAACAGCCATAGACACTAACCTTCACAATAATGCTGGTACAGAGTTGGGGGCCATTAATACAGAACACTGTAGTATTTTTTAAATAAGGGGAGTTCCACCTCCTGCAGAAACAAATAAGTCAAACCAAAATAGAACTAGAGTTTCTTAGGTCTATACTAGGAATTTACATTAGTATAGCTATGTCTCTCAGAGTGTGAAAAATCCACACCCCCGAGAGACAGCTATACCAACCTAACTCTTGATGTAGACCTAGCTACTGCTTCTCAGGAAGGTAGATTACCTATGTCAACGGGAGAAGCCTTCCTGTCAGAGTACAATGAAGTGCTACAGCAGGGAGGCTGCAACTGCTGTGGTGTTTTACACAGACATACCAAGCAGCTACAAGATTTCCACAGGAAAATGGAACGTCAATGACAGAAGTTCCAGGCTCCTTAATTCTTGTACTAACGTGTGTCTCTTCAGCAAAGCTCAAAGCAGCAATAAACTTCTTGCCTCCTGCGCTGCATTTATTTTCCATTTTCTGCATTGGGCACTACTATGATGCCCAAGAACTCCTAAACTTGTTTAATTTTTATCTGCTACCTGAAGTAGCACCCTAATACACTGGGCTTCAGTCAATTAATGGATAAAAGGGGATGGTTTTGACCTATATAAAACCCTAAATCGCTCAGGACCTTTTTATGAGACTGCCTCTCTCTTCTTGCTACACTACCACAGTTGCAATCAGCAAATGTGCTTGACCAGAAGCCCCCTTGATTTATAAAAGGAGGGGGGGCTGGCAATAGAGTTATCCGTGAGAGGCTCTAAGCTCTGAAACAAGTTTCCTCCTGGTCCAAGCTAGCTCTGATCTGTTGAACTTCAAGGCACGCTGAAAGACACATTTATTTGTGCAGGCTGCTCCAGAGGATGGTGGGTTTGATGTATGTGGGGAAAGGGAGATGTGTCCTGCTGGCAGGTAAGTGGCTATTTAGTTTTATTTTTGTTCTTTTGATTTGTGGCAGAATGCTGAGTCTTCGATAGGAGCCCTTTATTATTGTATATATACAGAGAAATTTTAAATTAAAAATTACAGCCAAAGCAACACTCCACGCCTTCTGGAGGACAGACGGCATGAAAAATAACCAGACTCAGAACACTTGAGGATAGGGGAAAGGAAGCTGGCAGTAGTCTCTCCCTTAGTTCCTTAAACAATGAAAGTTTCTTCTTTCTCTTGCTTCAGGAGTGGAGAACAAGCCACTTTCTCTCTTCCCCTGTTGCTAGTCTGCTCATGGGAGGCACCTGCTGCAAGGCTGCGGTTTAAGCAAGCACAGACATAGGCCAGTGTAAGAGACAGCAGTAGCCACCAACAAGGTCACCCCTTTTGCGCTGCATGCAGCTCTCTGGTCAAAGCAGTGCAGGGTGCAGAGCACGCAAGCTAAGGAGTGGTTGAGGCAGACTAGGCCTGAACGCCAGAAGCAGATGGCACAAAGGCAAATGCCCAGTTGGTTGGTCCTAGCCTGGCTGGATAGCAACACAAGGAGTGACAAAAATTGTGACTTTGGAAAACATAACCCCTATGAGATAGGTTTTGAGCTTGTCAAAAACAGCATATGGGAGGTGTGATGCTCACAGACCAGCTCAAGCCAACGCCACAGGCAAATTCACTTGTGTATGAATTGTTAAAAGAAGTGTTGTCAAAGAAGTGTTAAAAGGTATTATAGTGTATTCAGGCCAACTCACTTGTGTGTTAGTATAGATCAAAATAGATGTTAATTGTATTGTTTTCAGGGATAGCTCAGTGGTTTGAGCATTGGCCTGCTAAACCCAGGGTTGTGAGTTCAATCCTTGAGGGGGCCACTTAGGGATCTAGGGCAAAATCAGTACTTGGTCCTGCTAGTGAAGGCAGGGGCCTGGACTCGATGACCTTTTAAGGTCTCTTCCAGTTCTAGGAGATGGGATATCTCCATTAATTTAATTTATATGCCCCCGTAATTAAATAACCCTAGCTCAAAGGTGTGTTAATGTATTCAGGTGTTAAAATTTCATGAAAACTAAATGGAATCTTGCATTTTTTAACTAATCTATTTCTATCATAATGTCATGGCAGGAATTTACATTATATATCTATATATCACTATAATTAAATTACTCATCAAACACAATTGGAGCCTTGGAAATGTAAATGAAGAAGAGTGCTAACTTCAAAGCGAGGGCCATTGTGGTCAACAATGGGAAGTCACAGACTCAGTCTGCATTTCCTACTCATTGTCAAAGGGTAAATACACTATTCAGATTGTTTTCTGGAGAAGAATCTATAAATATGGATTCAAGGAACAGTCCTGTGTTCCTGGACTGTTTGGATTCTAACAGGGTGGAATAACTGAACAAGACGACAGATCCCCAGAGTTATTCAGGGGACCGAGAGACATTTGTAAACTGGCAGTTTATTGCACCTCTGCTATCATTTCAGACTTACAAACTTTGACTCACTTGTTAATATATACGTTACCTACTTTAACCTCTCAATACCTCTCATTTCTTTTTCTTAGCTAATAAACCTATAGTTAGTTTACAACAGAATTGGCTGCCAGCTTTATCTTTGGTGTAAGACCTGAAGTACCAACTGATCAGGGGTAAGTGACTGGTCTCTTGGGAGAAACTTGATGTGGTGTGATTTTTGGTTTTAATAACCTTTTATCGTAAAGTTCAGTTTGTCTGGGTGGCAAGATGGACTGAAAGATAAGACTCTATTGTAAGACTGACATAGTGATCCAGAGTTCACATTTGTTACTGGATTGGTGAAATCTAATTATAGAACATACCACCAGTTTCGCCCTTGTTTTCTGACAGTCTGCCCTGAGATAGGCACTCACATTTGAGTGTCACTCCAGACAGCGTGAGAGGAGGAAAATATTGTTTTGATCCTTAGGAGATCTGATTACAGGAGGTAATAAGTCTCGTGCAACTTTTAGTTTGCAGAACGCAAATGTTAAATCAGAGACTCACTTATGCACATATACCTGACAGGACACACTACCATTGTTTGTACTGAAGTAGTGCGTAAAGGCTCCAGTCCTGGATCAGAACCCCATTGTGCCAGGCATGGTACAGATATATAACGGAGATGGGCCCTGCCCTGAAGAGTTTATAATTTAAATAAGACAACAGTCTTGAGGGTTTTGCTTTTTTAAGAGAGAGTTTAGTAGCCTAGGCAAATATTACTACATTTCACATAATGAGACTGGCAGGAAGAGGGATAGACACTCTTGGCTAACACTGGCCCAAAGATACAAAACTAACATTTCCATCATTAACAAATTAATCTAGCTACCATGATTTATGACCACAAGCACAGAAAAGGGTCACAGACCAACTCAAACTGCAGCTGGAAGAGCAAACTCTACTACTATTTTTCCCCCCACACTTCCTTTTAGTTACCCAGTTGCTGAGGTCTTTGCTACACATAATGTGATCTGAAACCCAGATAACAACTGAAAGTACCCACACTCTTTTAGCTATTCCTCGGGTGCAACAAGTATTATTACCAGATCTTCATTCAAAAGCTCTATTATAATCTTTATGTTCCCCATTTTAAATTTCTTGCCCAACCAAACTGCAGTTCTATTTCCCAAAACAGACATCAAACCAACCACCACCAGAGTTTCAGCCACAGTGTTACCAGGGTTGAGCACTTTATGATTGTGAACACACCAGTCCACAAAACCTGGATAATAGAAAGCTAAAGACAGATCCGAAACACCTCCTACAATAGATTGCAGCTTCAAACAACCATCCGAAAAAACAGGAAGGGGTAGGTGAGGAGGAAGATTTGGAAATTTCTTACTGAAAAAAAAAAAAAAAAACAGACGTGAGCTTTTATAAAATTAAGATGATACATCACAAGTCCTACCAAGTAAATGAGTTGGTTCTGTGCATCATTTCAGAGGCTCCAAATTCACTACCTCAAACTCCTCTCCCAATGCACCTACAGCATGAAATTTGGTAACGCCTCCCTTACAACAGGTAAAAATCAGGAAATGCATGACAGAAGAGGGCCAAAGAATTCTTAACTTACAAAGATAGGCACTCTGCCACCACTTCTTTTAGAAGTTTCTCTTCATAACTGTGTAAAAGCCCGACAGCAAAGGAATTAAAAGAATTCAGGCCTAACAGTGATTTCAATGTCAGATTGAAACAATAAACTACTTTGGAGTGTAATGTTATCTTTCAGAATGAGAGGTGTTACACTGGTCTACAATTTTTGAGAAGTCGTCTGCTTCAGAGATAAAATGTGCTATTTATTACGTATTTTGATGTGCTGAATTCAAATATGACAATTAAAACAACTGATTGGCTACTGTTTCTAAGATATTTAAGTTTTTACATTTTATGTCTATGTATATTGTGTAGATCGAGTTTTAATCATAAATTGTAAACCTAGGTCTTTTCATGTGTTTATGGTTGCTTTACATGATAATATTTCACCTGTCCTGTTTATGTAACACTTTAAAAATCAGCAAAAAGGTTATATAAGTAACATTTATTATGAAACAAAAGGCAAAAAACTATTATGTACATAGTTTAGTCCTATTCAGTGTCTACTTGACCCTTCTTGGCTTGTCTCTTGTATTCATTAAATGGAGCATCTCTTGTCACTGTCCAGCAATAGTCTGCAAGCACTGATGGGCTCCATTTGCCCTGATAGCGTTTCTCCATTGTTGCAATGTCCTGGTGAAATCGCTCGCCGTGCTCGTCGCTCACTGCTCCGCAGTTCGGTGGAAAAAAATCTAGAGGAGAGTGCAAAAAATGTATCTTTAGTGACATGTTGCAACCAAGGCTTTTGTATGCCTTGAGGAGGTTTTCCACCAACAACCTGTAGTTGTCTGCCTTGTTGTTTCCGAGAAAATTTATTGCCACTAACTGGAAGGCTTTCCATGCCATCTTTTCCTTGCCACGCAGTGCATGGTCAAATGCATCATCTCGAAGAAGTTCACAAATCTGAGGACCAACAAAGACACCTTCCTTTATCTTAGCTTCACTTAATCTTGGAAATTTTCCACAGAGGTACTTGAAAGCTGCTTGTGTTTTGTCAATGGCCTTGACAAAGTTCTTCATCAGACCCAGCTTGATGTGTAAGGGTGGTAACAAAATCTTCCTTGATTCAACAAATGGTGGATGCTGAACACTTTTCCTTCCAGGCTCCAATGACTGTCGGAGTGGCCAATCTTTCTTGATGTAGTGGGAATCTCTTGCACGATTATCCCATTCGCGGAGAAAACAGCAGTACTTTGTGTATCCAGTCTGCAGACCAAGCAAGAGAGCAACAGCCTTCAAATTGCCACAAAGCTGCCACTGATGTTGGTCATAGTTTATGCACCTCAAAAGTTGTTTCATGTTGTCATAGGTTTCCTTCATATGGACTGCATGACCAACTGGAATTGATGGCAAAACATTGCCATTAGGCAGTAAAACAGCTTTAAAGACTCGTCTTTGATGAATCAATGAACAGCCTCCACTAATCTGGATCGTGAACGATGTTGAGGGCTGCCATCACACCATCGATGTTGTTGCAGGCTACAAGATCACCTTCCATGAAGAAGAATAGGACAAGATCCTTTTGACGGTCACAGAACATGGAAACCCTAACATCACCTGCCAGGAGATTCCACTGCCGTAGTCTGGAGCCCAACAGCTCTGCCTTACTCTTGGGTAGTTCCAAATCCCTGACAAGGTCATTCAGTTCACTTTGTGTTATGAGGTGTGGTTCAGAGGAGGAGGATGGGAGAAAATGTGGGTCCTGTGACATAAATGGTTCAGGACCAGAAGTTTCATCCTCTTTCTCGTCTGACTCAAGTGAGAATGATTCTGGTGCATCAGGAACCGGCAGTCCTTCTCCGTGGGGTACTGGGCATCTAGCTGATGGAATGTTTGGATAATGCACAGTCCACATTTTCTTCTTTGACACACCTTTCCCAACTGGAGGCACCATGCAGAAGTAACAATTGCTGGTATGATCTGTTGGCTCTCTCCAAATCATTGGCACTGCAAAAGCCATAGATTTCCTTTGCCTGTTCAACCACTGGCGAAGATTTGTTGCACAAGTGTTGCAGCATATGTGTGGGGCCCACCTCTTGTCCTGATCTCCAATTTTGCAGCCAAAATAAAGGTGATAGACTTTCTTAACTACACTGCGCTTTTGTGATACAAAAGTCACTTCACCACAAACATAGCAGAAGTTATCTGCACTGTTCACACAAGTACGAAGCATCTCTGCTCACTTTGGCTAAACAGAAATGTTTCCCTTTGCAAAATCAAACACTGACAAATAAGAGAGCATGACACTGGATGATTTCTAGAGCTGATATAGGGCAATTTATTCAGCAGAGTGATGTAAGCTTCGTTATGATTGCATCATCCATGACTTCTAGGAATAACATGATGCAATTCATATCATGTATGATGCAATACCAGCTTCAGATTGCATCATTCATTGTTTTGCCTAAAAAGCAAGTACTGTCCAAACCCAGTCATAGATTTGTTCATAGATCCAGTCAAAGATGTATTTTAGTCATTTCTGGTTTAAATTGAGATCCCTTCCCTTTATAACTCACTTATCCTCCGCCATTCCCAAGTCAAGGGTCATATATACTGACTCAATAACATATCTTGAAAACTAGAGCCAATCAACAATTTTAAGCATCATTTTCGTTCTCAGTGACCCAGAATTAGTAAAGTTTGACTACATTTATTTCAGAAGCATTTTGGCTGTAGAGCAGTGTTATCACTCTGCTAAAACACCTTCCTGTCTTTTTAGCATTAATGCAGACAGTTCTTTCTACAGGTAATGATTACTCCATTAGGTAAATCCCAGAACATTGTCAAATGAAGTATAGTAGCAACTGCTTTAACAAAAATCCATTTTACCCAATTTTCTTTTTAATTTAAAAGAAGAGGACATATGGTAACCATCAGTTACAGATGAATAGGAAGGGAGACATTGTCAGTAAACACCTGACAGTTCAACAGATTAGTCACTAGCTTCTCTCTCTTTGGCCCACAAATTTGCTAGCAAGTTTTGTTAAAATAAGAACCTGCACAGAGGATTAGAACTGAAAACTCAATGTGTTAATATATTAATGTTTCACATTTCCATAGTGCATTTCATCTGAAATTTTCACACTGCACTACAAACAAAACATTCATAACAGTAGGTAGTCAGCACCATTTTACAAATGGCGAAACTGAGGAAGTGAGAGGTTGATTTGCTCAAGGCAAGTCAGTGGCACAGGTACAACAGAACACAGAATTCATAACTCCTAGCCACCTGCTCTAACCTAAGTTCCCTGTAAGCTGTGCGGCCATGAAGCAACCTATTTAGTACCGTGCAGGTGCTCAGAGAACCCACCCAGCGACCTGCTGTGGACAGGGAAGGGGTGCCCCTCCCCCAACCCCCACCTAGCCTGGCTCCTAACCTGCCACCAGAGAGGCACCCCTCCCCCAACCCCAACTCAGCCTGTGGCCCAGACCAAGCCACAGCCAGATCGGGCCCAGCTGCACCTGGGGCGACGCGGCCCAACCTTGGAGCAGCCTGGACCCAGCCAGGCCCTGGCGTGGTGCAGCCCAGCCCAACCCCAGAGCGACGTGGCCCTCCCCCAACCCGGACCTGCTGGGGCCAGGGGAGAGGTGCCTAACCTGTAGCCCCAGCCCCAGAGCTGCCGCGGTGGGGAGAGGCTCCTTTCCCGCCCCAGTCCAGGTGCCACTGCACTCCAAACCACTTATCCCTGGCCCCACCCCAGAGCCCACACCCCCCAGCCAGAGCCCTCACTCCCTGCACCCCAAGCCTCTGTCCCAGCCCTGAACCCCCTCCCACACTCCGAACCCCTCAGCCCCACCCGCACCACATGAATTTTGTTATGTGCACCAATATGAAGGTGGGAAAAATTAAAGGTAACACTGGCTTTAACCAGTAAGAAACACAACTTCCATTGTTTGGGGCAGCACTGCTGTTGCACAACTTCAGAAAAAGTGGGGAAAACGTAATGCTGTGACAAACAGAATAGACTTGACAATTCTAAGCAAACAGCATACTAGCACAAGCCATACATTTTAGCAATCTAGGAATTCACAAGCACACACAATGCCATCAGAGATAAGCAGCCATAGACATTCTGAATAATGAATTAAAAGCTTCCATTGGTTAAGGCACCTTTTTGTCTGCAAGAACCATTTAATAAGTATACACAAAATATTTATTCCATCATTCAAAAAGTGACATGCAAGCTATATGATACAGATCCACTAAGCTCACCTTTGAAGTACATTTTTGTAGTTATTCCACCATCACAAAGCAACTAGAGAGAGGTCTGATGTTAGATTATTTGTCTTTTCAAGTGTTAAAATGATATCTCATTGGTAATAATCACTTGATGCCCAGAATTAGTGTTGAGGTGTCACAACTTGACAAGCCACAGGGTTTTACCACTGTGGTGTAACCTTGGACAACTGTTAGTGGTTTCCAGTCCCACCACATGTGAAGAAAGACAGATACAAGATGTATTGGTGCTGACCTAAGATGTGTAAACATGCTGTATACTACCCCCTTTATATACCCGTGAGGAACACCTCCTATAGGCTGACATGTTAGATTACATATTTGACACCTGTGAGCAACAGACAGGATCCAATGTATTCATGGCTGCAAAACACACCCTTTGCCACAGATTGGCATTTAAAAAATTTAAGCTCTCATATTAAAAACAACACACACACACACACCCCACTTTTCCACTCCTAATTGCAAAGAAAACTTTAAAAAATGTGAGCTAATGTATAACAATACAATATTGTTCCTTGAGTTTGCAGACAGCCTGAAACAATACCTCTGAGAGACATATGATCCATTTCAGTCAACCTAGGGATGACAGTTTAAATGTCTATATTTCCAATTAGCCATGTCATTGCTCATCATTTTATCACAAACATCCAACTAATGTGCTTAGCCCACAATCCCAAACTGCTTCCCATATCCTTCTGGGTTTCAAAACGCCTCAAATATCACCTACCCAGCTGCCAAACACTTCCAGCTTCCACCTCCCTCCCAAACTAAATTTCCATGACACAATTCTATATTGCCCTCACAAAAAACTGAAAACAGAGTGTGGAAGGGCATAAAATGAATTCCACTTAACATGGCCTATTATACTGGCAGCATTTTTGTTCATGTTGAATTCAATAAAAGACTCCATTTTTAAAATTTAAATAAGCTCTGCAAAATTTCCAGTCTGCTGCAACGGAATGTCACAGAAGTCAAAGGTTCTTCCACAAAATTTAGTTTCAGCTTGCTGTGGAGCATATAAGGCCTTGGCATTCAGAACGCAATTTCTGTTATCTTATTGACATAACAAGAGGTTTCCCTGACATGCTGTAACTCCAGAGGCTCAGGTATAACTCTGTCTAAGACACTGGACCGAGACTTAGGAGACTCACGTTCAATTCCCAGCTCTACTACATACTTCCAGTATTACCCTGGGTAAGTCAACATCTGTCCCTCAGTTCTCATCTGAAAGTGAAGAAAATACTTCCTTCTTTCCCCACGTATGGTCTGTCCCATGGCCTGTAACAGAGTCCTTATTTCTCCTTGCATCTAGTCACATCTGTGGCTCAGTTTCCCCCTCTTTAGCAGCTGTCCATCTGCCTGGGAAAGACTGGGAGTTTAACCCTCGGTCAATACTTCCCCTTCCAAGAATCACCCAAGGCCAAACCAAACTAATTGCTCTAGCTTGTCCCAGACTTAATAGTCCTTCTGCCCTGTTAGTGCAGGCTTGCTCTCCTGCGGGTACACAGTGCCTTCCTGCTGCACAGGCTTCAGCTATCACCCATGTTGATGCATGACTGCCCTTCCATACCCAGGTAAGTCATATACCCTCCCCCAGGGCCAAATGATTCCTTGCCCTATTGACAGGGTTCTCTGCTCTTCTCCACCTTCTCCAGGCTTTGAGAAACAACAGTCCTTTTCCTCTCATGGTAGGTGTGTCAGCTCACCCTCTCCTGGTAGTGCAGTGGAGGGACAAGGGAAGCTGGTCTTCACCTGGGTCTCTCTCAGGCCTCATTAGCCAAGCCCCTCTGGCAGACTCCACCCCAGCTCACTCTCTTCACGGGGAACCACCTGACCCCTGGCAAGCTTGCCCAGTCCACCACAGTCATAACCCATACCTACGCAGCTGAACAGCTAGCATTTTCAGTTACCTGCAAGTCTGTCTCTGAGCTACAGACAGCTTCTTATATAGCCTGGCAGTCATGATTCCTCTTGGTCACCTGACCTCTGAACTCACCTGGAGAATTTAATTGTCCAGAATTTCTCTCTTTAAAAGGGTCAAGCCCCAATAAAAAGGCAAACTAATATTGCATGCTCTTAAAAGGGTGTGCATTTAGCTTCTGATGTTTACCTGGATTCCAGTATTCTGGTTTTCCAGTCACATACCATTATTTTATCAATAGCATGCATTTTTGCAAAAAAATAAAAGTTTTGATTTCTAAGTGGCAGCACATGGTTCTCTCTCCTTTCAAAAATTGTTCCAAACTCTGTTCTCCTTCACTCACCCAGTTTTGATATTTGAAAATTGTAGGAATCCCTCTTAAACCCCAGTAGGAAGTTCTAGAGACATCCCGCCCTGGAAGAAATTATGGCTAGGTTATAATATAATTTTTATCTACTACAGACTAGATATCAAGGCATTTAGAAGAGTACGTACTCAGGTTTGTAAACTGGTAGCCAGTACACCAATCTTCCTCCCATCACCAGGTACTCTGCCGCAGAGTTTAACAAGTCAAAAAAGATATCACTCAGATGATAGTTCGAGGAAATGGAGATGTGATTTTCTGTGCTAAATATTGAAAAAAATACTGAACAGGTAATAGCCACAATTTTATTTTATTTTATTTTTTGAACAACAGGCTAAGATTTGCAAAGCCAGTTAAGGGTATTAGATGACCAAGTCCCACTAAAATTAATGAGAAATCTGCATCCAAACTCTTTCACAGTGGCTTTTTAAATATTAGGGATGGAATTTGCAAAGAAAACTACTCAACTAAAATCACTTTTGAAATACAACTATTTTGTACAGTGTCTTTCATAAGCATTATTGTAAGAATCAAAGGAGGATGAGACATTTTGAGATGAAATCTGAAAATAGCAGAAAATCAAGGCCAAGCAGTAGAACAGGCTGTCATCCCAACAATGGAGAGATTGTCTGCCAGGACAGAGAATGCCTGTTGCAGGTGAGCACAAAGGGGGGGACGAGGGGGGGGGGGCAAGGCAAGTGAAACTAAAATACATGGGTAGGGCCCTACCAAATTCATGGCCATGAAAAACACATGAAATCTGGTCTTGTGTGTGCTTTTACTCTATACTATACAGATTTCACAGAGGAGATCAGTGTTTCTCAAATTGGGGATCCTGACCTAAAAGGGAGTTCCGGGGGGAGGGATCGCAAGGTTATTTTAGAGGGGTCGCGGTATTGCCACCCTTACTTCTGTGCTGCCTTCAGAGCTGGGAAGTCGGAGAGCAGCAGCTGTTAGCCAGGCACCCAGCTGTGAAGGCAGCACCCCTGCCAGCAGCAGCGCAGAAGTAAGGGTGGAAATATCAAACCACATCACCCTTACTTCTGCACGGCTGCCTTCAGCACTGTGCTGCTGGCTAGCAGCGATTTCTGACTGTGGGCCCAGCTCTGCAGGCAGCAGCACAGAAGTAAGGGTGGCATGCTATGGTATTGCCACCCTTACTTCTGCGCTGCTCCTGGCAGCAGCTCTGCCTTCAGAGCTGGTCTCCCGGCCAACAGCCGCCGCTCTCCAGCTGCCGAGCTCTGAAGGCAGCATCGCCACCAGCAGCAGCACGCAACCCCCCTACAATAACCTTGCACCCCCCCTCTCCACAACCTCCTTTTTGGGTCAGGACCCCTATAATTACAACACCGTGAAAATTCAGATTTAAATAGCTGAAATCATGAAATTTACGATTTTAAAAATCCTATGACCATGAAATTGACCAAAATGGATCATGAATTTGGTAGGGCCCTAGACATGGCGGTTTAAAACAAAGGTAAGCAATTTTGGACTGGATGCTGGAACTTTCAGGAGATTAAATAGAGCTGTTCAAGGACAGGGATGATGACGTGAAGCTATTTTGTAAATGTAAGAGGGGGAGTTTGGGACTTAGAAGCTAGAAAACTTGCATGGCCAAGGAGGAGGAGGATTTTAGGAAGATGGGCAATGACAGTCACTTTTGCAAGCTATGTAGTGACGGTGGTACTTTTTAAAATTGTTTGGTTAAAGGACAGCAATGAAGTAAGTTTCTAAAACTGTGGCTGGCCTTCCTTTAACACATTGATATGTACAATGAATAAAAGGCTTACCTACCCTCTTTCCGTTGCTTTAAGTATTTCTTTTTGTGAACCAGTTCTTCTAGTAGCTTCTCGTATTCCATATGGAGCTATACAGAGTAAGTACACAATGTCGAGCTCAGGAGTTCACCCTTTACACAAATAACGTCATGAAATTCTACAATAGTGTACATGTGGTAGCAGTTGCAAAAAGTTTATAAGATTACCTTCTTCAAGATGTATCCATTAAAAGTTTATCTTGATCCTAAGGCTCACTTTTTTAAAGCTATTTCAAAAAGGTCTCTTATCAGTAAGACACTAAACAGTCAAGTGTAATAGCACACTAACCACTTAAAAACTATTTAACATGGTGCTGAAGTGGTTTTCTTTTTTTTTTTTTAAATGATTTTGTTGGCTAAAATATTTTCTTTACATTTCTAACACGTGACGTTGTTAATCCCCTTCCCTTGCTTCGTCTTGTAATGGGGTTTAATGACCCTTTTAAGGTTAGAGGGGGCCAGAAGACCCTATACCACGAAGTTGAATCGGAAAAGGCCCAGGAAATGGCCTGGCTCTCCAGAGAGGCCAGGGGCTGATGTGGGACTGACAGAGCTCCCTCGTTGGGGTTCAGAGGTAACTGGAGGGGGGGGGGGGGGGGAGACTCGGAACCAGATGCCCTGGAATGAGAATGAAATTGAAAACCTCAGAAAGGTTTGGGCCAATAAATTGAACCCCAGGAAGTGGAGTGTTACTTGCAGGCAATAGCACTTAAAGTATGTCATTGAAGGAACTGAGGGCAAGATGCCTGCAGGACCCCACTGTGCCTCGAAGGGGTATGCCCTGGGAAGGGACCCTGCCACACTGATGCTGCAGGGCAGCATTGGGAAAGGGAGCTTCAGAAAGAGATTGTTATTGTATTGTGGTAGTGTCTAGGAGCCCCAGTCATAGACCAGGAGCCCAGTGTGCTAGGCACTGAACAAACAGAACAAAAAGGTGGTCTCTGCTACTCTACCATCTAAGTATAAGACAATGTATGTAGCCGAGGTTCTTCTTTTTATCCCTGGTTGGATGCCCAAGTAGACCCTAAAAGTCCAATTGCATTTTTCAGAAAGATATGGGTTATCCCTTGTGCCCTGGCCAACAGCCTTCTCTCCCCATCTCAGGGAAACAGGTCGTAAATGTCCAAGGTTATGTCTGAGCTCTTGCTATAGCTGTTAAGCTCACCTGTGTAGCTGTTTCATACCACTATCTATTGCTTTGTAAAATACTTGGAATACTTTACGATCAGGAGCCCTGTAGTGCAGAGTGGGGCAGGGCTCCCTTCTCTTTCAGCCCATTGGGAGCAGCTCTCTGGAGGAGGGTAGTATATACACTAGCTTCTCCCTCAAGACAAGGGGAAACACTGACAAGAGAAGAAAGCCAGGGCCAGAGCTCCAACCAGAAAGGTCTGGGACTGGCAGATTTGGTTAGCGCAGACTTGGGTAGAGCAAAGCTTTGTGTGTGGCAGAAGAACCAGGACTAAATATGAATTTGTGTGTCGGCATTATGAAGTTTATTTTGGGGACTCTCTGATGATTGTTTGTTTGAACTATTTTGTTATTAAGGACTGAGGATTGTTTGAACCTTTTCTATTATTAAACCAGCCCCAGGTGGGGATGCTGTTAGCCAGAAAAGAGAGAATTGTGGGGGGAGGAGGGGCTTAAGGGACACACAAGAGGGAGGCTAACAGGGGCAGGGTGCCTGCAAAGCGACACCTGGCCACAAGGGGTGCTCAGTAAGCAGCCACCCCACTACAAAAGTCTGAAGAACAAATCCCTGTTAATGCACCTAGAAAAATCTATAACAGATATTTCAAAATGGTTGTAATTGTCTACATTTCAAAATAGTTTTCCTAAAAATAATACACAAGTCTTTATTTTTACACATCTCTGCAAAGCTTTAAGAATGCTGTACAAACATTAATTCATCTTCAACACTTTTGTAAGCTTTCCTAATGCTCTTATCACCATGGCATCATCTCCATTTTACAGATGTGGAAACTGAAGCACAGATTAAGGGCTTGATTCTAACACCCTTACTCGCAATGTGTGTTACCTTGTTTGGCCAGCGGTCCCAATGAAATCAATGGGACTTCTCCTGGAGCAAAGTAACATTCCCCAGGAACAAGGGCAACAGAATAGAGTCTTCACTGATTTGCTCATGGGAACGCAGCAAGGCAGGGCAGAGCCATAGTAGAGGTCAGGAGTTCCTGGCTCCCCATCCCACATTTAGTCTAGCAGACTGCACTGCCTTTTAGGTCTCCTGCTCATGAGAGATAGCGTCTAATAAAGAGACTCAAAAGAGCAGAGAACCTTTCAGATCTTTACCATTGCTGGTAGTCAAGTGTGCAGAAGATGCACTAGAGTTTGTTTGAAATCATTTCAATGAGCACTTCAGGGCCTTAACCGAAGGCATGATTAAAGTCGGTCAGACCCTTTCCATGGACTTCAATAGTGTTTGAATCCAGGCCCAAGAGCAATGCAGTACAACTTAAAAATTGAACAGAAACCTCTCCTAATGTAGAAAGAAGTATGACTCAGTAAAGGTATAGGAGACAATAAGATTGGTTCCTATTCAGAAATATACTACTCTTTCAGTGGAAATAAGTTAACGAAACAAAAAAACAAAATGTTATAGTTACAATGCTTTAATACACTGGTCCATATTTCATTAGGTATTTAACATACTCAGATTAAATGTAGAAGTGGTCAAAATGCAGCCCCAATTTCTACAATGCTGCCTGTGATGTTCATCATTTCTAATGTGGAAATCACAGATTCCAGCACACTCTATTAGCAGATTTGTGGTCTCCAGCAGGCCACGCTTATGTCAAGATGGTAGATGCAAACTTTTCCAGTTTACACAAATTAAGAGCCAAGTTCCAATCTTTTGGATACCACAGTTAGGCTGTTATGAATCATATATATTTAGGACATTAATCAACTTACGATCTGTAATAATTGCATCAAAAAGCATTTCCTTCCTCCATATAGGTTTTGATGCATCAGAAACGAGTGCATCAAGATAGTACTTCTCTAAACCATACTGCCGAAGGTTAGCTCTGATATTCTCATCTGGTCCTCTCCACTTCTGGTTCTTCCTGCTAGCCTTGCCTATAAGAAAATAAAAAAGGCATAGTCTAAGGCAGAGGTTTTCAACCTGTGGTCCGCAGACTATGTCTAAGATTTCCACAGGGGTCCGCAAATGAAAAACCACTGATTTAAGGCAAATTAGATGTGGCAAAAGTGTTCTGATTTTTCATTATTTATTTTAAGAGAATAATAATATTACCTAGCTCTTATATAATGCTTTTCAACAGTAGATCTCACAACACTTCATAGGATTCATATTTAAGTAGTTGCCTTAAATAAAAACAATTTAAGATCTCGTCACCAGACATGTTCTACTTATTGTGGAAACTGGCTGTCGGGATTCTTTGAAGTATCAGAAGTTATTCTAGTCAAGCCTTCTATTTCAGTTACATTGTTCCATAATGCAAATGAGAGGAAGAATAGTTCAATTAAACTCCCCTACTTCACAGAGATATTGTGAGGAAAGTTTACAAGGAACTCATGTTATGCTAACATATATCACATAAAACCCTATTCATACATCAAATTTAATCTACACAAGAATCTTTCAGAGTAGCAAAAATATTGTTAGAACTTCAGGTTTTGAAAACTACTAAGAAAATAACTACTGTACGACAAAACAGGATGGTGCCACTAGTACTAGCAGTGGTCTATTTTTTTTTTTTTAATCCCTATGGTAGACTAACAGTGGCTAACCTTTTATCCTAATTTAACTCAGAAAACTAAAGGGATTCAATAAAGCCAACAGTCATTTCTCACCATGAAAGTACTTCTCTGGAATTTAACAGGAAGAGAGAACACATCTGTATCTAACTTTAATATGAAGATAATTTTCTCTCATCTTGAATATTTGCAGGTTAAGAAATACATAAGGCATAAGGCATAATATCTCAATGGGAACATATAGTTGTAATATTGAATTCCACTACTTTGAACTGCACTATCAATATAACTAGACAACTCTAAAAAAAGTTCAAAAAAGTTAAACAGTTTTTAGTAACAAAAACTGCCAATACAAACTGGTATTAAAGCCAAAATACTTAAAATTGAGCATTAGTGAGTTCCAACCCACTGCAAAGAAAACACCGATCTCAAAGCCCAACTCCTCCTCATTCAGTCACGTTTAAGAAGTTTGGATAGAACCTCACTATGCTTGTCCCCTTGACTCACTGGCTCTGGGACATCACTGTTAGCCAAACCAATCTACCTGCTAATCTTACCACTAAACTGAACCATGCCAGGCATTGCCACTCCAGATACCATCACTCAATATTGTTGGATTGGCAGTTAAACTAGTTACATGTATTAGAAAACTTAAAAAAAAAATCCCATCTTTATATCTTACTGATCCTTAATATTCAGAGTACTGCCTAGCTAGACTATATCCATAAATGAGTTGATATATCACAGATGTTTCACAAAACAAACCCTGTGAAGAGGAATACTCCTTTCATACCTGGATCTACTAATACCTGCTATAAAAGATACTTAAATACTGAAGAGTTAGAATTAACTTGTTCAGAAAGAAAATATATAACATACCTAATCCATGGACAGTATTATAATCTATATCAGTACCACACACGTATGCTCCAAACCGTGCGGAGGATATAAGAAGACCACCTGCAAAGAAAAGATAAAAGTGTATCGCCTGCTGTCATGGATATTGCTACCTGAGTCTGAGAAATTTGAAAACACATGGACCACTCTGATTGTAACCCAGATGGCAGTTGCCCCTTTCTATTAGAAATAATATTATTGTGAGGTCCCCTGCATGCCAACACTATTTTCCCTTTTATTCTCCTCACTGAACCTTCGTTTAACTTTGGAGGCTGATCGTACGGTCTGCTCACAAGGGTGCCCATTTCTGCAAAGCAGGCATCCACTCCCATGTACTAAAGGGCATTGCCTTAAAACGTGATGGAATGAAAACCCTGAGATGTGGGCCACCTTCACAAGACGACACTGCAGTAGCCAAGATAATGACTTACATAATAGAATAGAGGGTATGGTTATAAAACTTGCAGATGACATCAAGATGGGAGGGGTTGCAAGCATTTTGGAGGACAGGATTAGAAATCCAAATGACTGACAAATTGGAGAATTGGTCTGAAATCAACAAGATTAAATGCAATAGACAAGTGCAAAGTACTTCACATAGGAAGGAAAGAATCAAATGCACAATTACAAAATGGGGACTAACTGGCTTCGTGGTGGTACTACTGAAAAGGATCTGGGAGTTAATTCACAAACTGAATAGGAGTCAACAATGTGACTCAGCTGTGAAAAAGGCCAAAATTATTCTGTGGTTTATTAACAGGAGTGTCATGGAAGACACAGGAGGTACTTGTCCCGCTCTGCTTGACACCGGTGAGGCCTCAGCTGGAGTACTGAGTCCAATTCTGAGCACCACACTTTAAGAAAGATGTGGACAAATTTGTGAGAGTCCAGAGAAGAGCAACAAAAATGATAAAAGGTTTACAAAACCTGACTTATTAGGAAACATAAAAAACAGTGGGCATGTTTAGTCTTGCAAAAAGAAGACTGATGGGGGATTTGATAACAGTCTTCCAATATGTTAAGAACTGTTATAAAGAGAACTGTGATCAATTGTTCCTGATGTCTACTGAAGGTAGGACAAGAAATAATGAGCATAATCTGCAGAAAGGGAGATTTAAGTTAGATATTAGGAAAAAATGTAAGTAAAGCCTTGGAACAGGCTTCCAAGAGAGGTTGTGGAATCCCCCCTTCCCTCCACTGGGGGTTTTAAAAAACAGGTTGGATAAATATCCATCGGGGATGGTCTACATTTGCTTGGTCCTGCCACAGTGCTGGAGGCTGGACTTGATGGCTTCTCAAAGTCCCTTCCAGTGCTACATTTCTATCCTGCTGGGTTATAGAATCAAACATCTCGGAAGAGCTGGTTTGTTCAGCACTTACACTCCCCTCCGGTTACCATAATACACTTAAATGGATATCAGTTTAAAAATCACTTCCTTCTGATAGTTTTTTTAAACTTTCTATTGTTACAACTTATCCCTAAGGTTATTTAAAGTAAAATATTAGAGTGGGGAAAATATTGTTCTCAGTTTTTCCTAGTTTACTTTGTCCATTTCACAGCAGTTTGTGTAAATTCAGTGTCCGTGTTTGTGGGAATGCTTCACACAGCAACAGGGGAGAGAAATTAAAATATTAGGAAAATGTAATTGTAAAAAGCACAACAATTGACTGTGTCAGATGCAGTACCTGAAATAATTCTAACTCATTTTTATAATTAGATTTTAAATTGACAATGTCCCTTTAAAGTTATCCAAGTATGGCCAGAATGAGCCAGTTATTGTGATGGATAGGACTGTGTACAGTTACCATTTGTCTTGGGTATATATATGTATGATTTACCCTTGAAATCATGCTACATCTGAACAGTATATAAAAGGGATTCAAGTGTTTCCTCTCTGCCCTGAACAGCTTCCAAAATAAGGAGAAGGATGGCAGTAGTGTACTTCCAAAGAGAAACTGCATTGTTGGGTTAAATTATTACTAAGGAGATGTCCATGACAGTAAGCCTAACATAATAGTACAAGGCCTTACACTGTGACTATAGGCCAGACTCTGAACCTGCGACCCACAGTGCTGAGTGGTTATGCATACAGATCTTCCCATTTTAGTGAGTGGGACAGTTCCATAAGAGTCAACAGCTAACCAATGTGAGTAAGGGGTTCACAATCTGACCCTTTGTGCTTATAATACAGATTTTTATTTTAGCCGTAATCTGAAGAGGAGTTTCACACAGCTACATTAATCAAATGCTACCCATCACCATCTGTGTATTCTTAACACTCATTAAATATGCATGCTAAATATGCCATTTCAGAGCATTTAAAAAAAAACCTCTTACGCTTATAAATTAATGAATTCAAATTAAGTAAAAATGAGGAGAAAAAAAATTGTCCTCCACTTTTCTTTGTTAATTGGATCCGGGAAAAACAAGGTTACTCACCCTAAAGGAGTCACCCATTTCCCTTCTCGACTGTAACCCCCCAGAACAGATGGGCAGTGCCTCCAGAAAGTCAAGACAAATTTAGCTAGCCCTGTCCCCAAGTATGATATACCACCCAGTCCTCTAAAGAGAGTAAGAAAGAGTACTTGGCTCATCTAATAATTTTTTTCTTGATTGCAAAAAAGGAAGAGTTAGGAAACATGAACTGACCACTCAATAAGTCTCTTGTTTTACCTCCCACCTATATCAAATAGTCACGCTTTAAAACTGAATCATAGAGAATACAAAATTGATGATAAAGAACATATAACATGGTCATTCATTCTCTGGACCCTTCCTGCCAACTAAACATTCCCTTCCCCTCCCATCTACATTAGCACAGATACCTTTAGATCATTTCTTGTTCCCCTAATTCCTTCTGGATACCTGATCAAAGTTCACCTAGATTTCACTAAGTCACATCCACTGCCCTCCTTCATCTATATCCTTTGAAGAAATTGATGAAATTATCTTGACATAATCTACTTAAATGGCACATCCTGAAACATACGCTTTTCCATTTCAAATTCAAACAAGGTGCAGGAAAAGGTACTTGAATGCCTCACAAGTGATCCAATAAATGGAATGAAAGCTCCCCCTGCTGACTTGTCAGAAAAGGGAAAAAAAAACCTCAGTCAGAAAGAAGTGGACAATTTTGTCACCACGTTTCCCTAGGACACAAGGAAGAGCTCATTATTTCCACCCTTGAAGAATGTGTTCCCACAATTGCCATGCTAATGTGTACAGTCGGGGGTGCTCTCTGCTCTTCAATACTACCCTAACAACTCCCCTACAAAAATGTTTTAAGAATGTTGCCCCTTGTGAGTTCCTACAGCGACTTAGGAGTCTAACTTCAAATTTCACATCATTTTGGAACTTAAGTTCTATTGACAGTCATAGTGACTTTGGCTCCTAAGCAGTTACATAACTTCTGAAAATGGGACTTAGGCACTTTTTAAAATGTTACTCGAGGTAAATAAAGAATTGAGAAGGTACTTTGTTCTACATTTTCAGCAAATCTACCCAGTCCTTCTGAAGTTATAACCACTTCCCCTACAGGACTTTGGGAAATAACCAAGCAGTTGATTTTATAATTATTCTTATTTGTACTGTGGCAGCACCCAGTCACGAACCAAGACCGGGAGCCTCAGGACTTCACTGTGCTAGGGACTGTACAAACAAACAAAAAGACAGCCCCTCCCCTGAAGAACTTACTTTTCACACATATATAAAGCAAGCAATACCCAATTTTTTTTCAGCAGTAGAAAAAGAAATACCTGTTCCAACAAATGGATCAAACACGACATCATTTGCTTTTACTCTCCCATGGTTTGCCATGATGAAAGACAAGCAGGCATCCATGCTTGTGTTCCCAATAAAATGCCTCCTTTTTACACTGTATGACTCAATAAGCTCCCTTTGCCCATCTGCAATCTGTAGAAACATTTAGAAAAAATCAATGTGATGGCCCTGGATATAATACATAAGTAGACTAATAAACAGCCTTAATAATACTACATCACAAACAGAATATCAGGCATTCTTCATTGAATAGTATGCCACCTGAATTGAATCCACTGAAAATATAGAAATGAGACTTCTCTATAAAAGAATTGGCCTATTAGTAAAATTCCCAGATTTTAGGCTATACATCAATTACAGGGATGTTGCAATTACCAACTGTTATAGTGTCAGCTGCCTTTGGGGCATCCTCTTGTGGCCTGAGTTTGCTCCGCAGGCCCGCACTTTCAACCTTCCTCCTTTCTCTTCAGGGCTCCCCAAGGAAACTCAAACCAGATCAGTCCTGCAGGTCCTTCTGGCTTTCCCTCCCCTACCCCCCAAACAACAAACCAAAAATAAAAATACAAAAACATCAAGCAATTACCTTGCTGGCCTTAGTCTCTGCCCTGAGGTATCTCCAAAAGCCACTGCCAGGCTTGCTTTCTCTGGCAGTCCCTGAAATTCTCTCAGCCTACCCCCTTCCATTTCCTATTACTTTTTACAGGGGAATCAGCTGATCCCTGTTCAGATGTGCCTCCTTAGTAAGTAGGGTTGCCAACTTTCTACTCGCACAAAACCGAACACCCTTGCCAAGGCCCCACCCATGCCCCGCCCCTCCTCTGAGGCCCCACCCCCACTCACTCCATCACTCCCCTCCTCCCCCCCACCGTTGCTCACTCTCACTTACTCATTTTCACTGTGCTGGCTCAGGGGGTTGGGATGAGAGAGGGGGTGAGGGCTCCAGCTGGGTGGTGTGGCCAGAGATGAGGGGTTTGAGTTGCAGGAAAAGGCTCTGGGCTGGGGGATGGAGCCGATGGGTTTGGAGTATGGGAGGGGGCAGCGGATTGGGGTGTGGAAGGAGGTATGGGCTCTGGGCTGGATGTGCAGGTTCTGGGGTGGGGCCAGAAATGAGGGGTTCAGGGTGCGGGCTGGGGGTGGGATGCAAAGGATGGAGGGGTGAGGGCGCCAGCTGAGGGTGCGGGCTCTGATGTGAGGATGCGGATGAGAGATTTGGGGTGCAGGATCGGGGGCTGAGGGGTTTGGAGTGTGGGAGGGGGCTCTGGGCTGGGATTGAGGGGTTTGGACGGCAGGAGGGGTATCAGGGCTGGGGCAGGGGCGCTGGTGGGGGGGAGGGCTCGAGTACAGGCTCCGGGTGGGGCTTACCTCAAGCAGGTCCCAGACGCAGCGGCATGTTCCCCCCCTCCAGCACCTATGCGGAGGCATAGACAGGTGGCTCTATATGCTGCTCTGTCCACAGGCATCGCCCCTGCAGCTCCCATTGGCTGCAGTTCCCGGCCAATGGAAGATGTGGGGGCGGCGCTTGGGGCGGGGGCAGTGTGCAGAGCCCCCTGGCTGCCCCTAAACATAGGAACGAGGTGGACACACACCAGCTGCTTCCTGGGAGCCGCACGGTTCGGCAGCTAGCAAAAAGCACGCCAGCCCCACAGGGTGGCGCCGCCAACCGGACAGTCAACGGCCTGGTCAGCGCCAGGATTCCTTTTCAACTGGGTGTTCCGGTCAAAAACCGGACACCTGGTCACCTTATTAGTGAGGAGGGTCAGCTGGACCCACGCCTCTGTCCCATAAGGGTATGTCTGCACTGCATCCAGGAGTGAGCCTCCCAGCCTAGGTCCGCTGACTTGTGCTGGTGGGGCTTGCGCTAGCACAATAAAAAGTAGCTTTGTTTGGAGACATTGCAGCTTGTGCTGAAGCCTGAGGAGGGCTTGAGAAGCCAAGCTCCAGCCCAAGTCACAATGTCTACATGGCTAATTTTAATGCACTAGCGTGAGCACCACCAATACAAGTCTGTAGACGTAGGCTGGCAGGCTTGCTCTCCGATGCAATGCAGACATACGCTAGAGATGCAAGCCACCTGGTTACGCCCAGAAAATTCAGAATTAAAGCTAAACTTAAAAAAATTCAAATATATTAATGTATTTATGTAAATGCATGGCTACACACACAAAACACTTAAGTTCTACATTAAGGTCCTAGATACACTGGTTTTCCAGCTATGTTTAAGTGCTGTTAAAAGCAAACTGTCTTCAGACCAGAACTTGTTGGAAAAAAAAATAGCAAACATTTTTAATGAGAATTTCAACCATCATATTTCTAACACATTTTGGACAGAACCAACATAGGCAGGGTCAAACCACATTAGAACACTAATCTGCCAGCATAGTTCAATCCAATACAAACTGTCTGGCCAAACCATAGTAGAATCAAAAACAGGTTTCTATGTTTAAATATTGTTAAAAAGCCAGTACAGATGGGACAACAATGACTTTAGGCCTTTCACAGTGTTGCAGCAACTCAAGGCCTTCTCTACATTAGTGACAGAGGTGGACAATACTCTTAGTAACGAAGAGCTAACCAAGTATTATTTCTGCTAGCAGCCCACATGGTCACAATTGTCTTCTTGTAATCGGATCTTACTACTTGGTTAGGGGTCTTGTCCAGATATCAAAGTCTGTGTAAACAGGTTGGCTAGTCTTCCTTCCTTCTAGTTTTTTTTGCACTAGGACATCCAAGAGTGTCCTACCTGTGAACATGACCTCTGGATGCTCTATCCTTTCTGAAGCAGTACAAGAGACTAGTTCAGATTTTCCCAGGATGCACTGATACAAATATAGTTAGGCAGGTAGCATGGTAGAATATGGACATGCCAATGTGACTGAACCATGGCCGTATTGTGAAAGACACTGCTGTATGAACACAAATCAATCACTTTTATTGTACATGGATCAGATGAACATGTCCCAGCCAGTTTAAAAAACATGGCAGTACTTCCTATATAGTGTAGATGGGGACAAAGTCCGGCACTTCCAATGTTCTGCTCTATGAACCTCAACTTCTGATTTACGCTGAGTCAACAACTTCTGAGGTCCCAAGTTCATAGAATCATAGGACTGGAAGGGACCTTGAGAGGTCATCTAGTCCAGTCCCTTGCACTCATGACAGGACTAAGTATTATCTTAGACCATCCCTGATAGGTGTTTGGAGATTCTGAAGAGCAGGTTCGACAATGATGGAGATTCCACAACTTCCCTAGGGGCAACTTATTCCAGTGCTTAACCATCCTGACAGATAGATTTTCTAATGTCCAACCTAAACCTCCCTTGCTGCAATTTAAGACCATTGCTTCTTGCCCTATCCTCAGAGGTTAAGAAGAACACATTTTTTCCCCTCCTCCTTGTAACAACCTTTTATGTACTTGAAAACTATTAAGTCCCCTTTCAATCTTTTCTTTTCCAGACTAAACAAACCCATTTTTTCAATCTTCCCTCATAGGTCATGTTTTCTAGACCTTTAATCATTTTTGTTGCTCTTCTCTGGACTTTCTCCAATTTATCCACATTGTTCCTCAAATGTGGCGCCCAGAACTAGACACAATACTCCAGTTGAGGCCTAATCAGCACAGAGTAGAGCAGAAGAATTACTTTCTGTGTCTTGCTTACAACACTCCTGCTAATACACCCCAGAATGATGTTTGCTACGTAGGTGTCATCCGGGGCCGCTTAGAGTCCCTAGGGCCAGGTTAGAACAGCCTCAGAGATGCCTTAATTTGGATCCAGCTGCCTATAGCTTCAGGAAGTTATTCAGAGATCCTGGAACAGCTAGAGAGTGGTGCTTCAGCCAAATACCTCCCTCCACACAACTTTACTCTGGGGGTAGCACAGGGAGGCTGTGTAGTACTATTAAGCCAGTATTGTGCCTTGCAGAGACTTGCTCCTATATTGGAGAACTCCCCAGTGGACAGGTTTACAGCTCCTCTGTGCTGGCAGAGCTGCCATAAAGGGGATGTACAGTGGCACTAAAATTCACTGGGTCTCTCATTGTCTAATCTCTTTTCACAGACACCTTAATCTTTTCATTTTTGTTTGCACTGATGAATTAACCTGCCTTTTCTTACTCACAATAAGGATTCCTAGAATTCTGCATTATCATTGCATTATACTATATATGACAAACAACTAGTAAATTTTTAAAAAGCAGACAATTTATCACTTATTTTTTTAAAGCCTTAAATTTACATAAACTTTATTTTTTTTAGAAATTAAATGTAAGTAATGATGCTAGAATCTAGCTTTTCTGATTATGCGAATTACTAAAACGTGATATAGTTTTTACCACTCACCCATCTACCAAAATATAAATCAAGAGGTTCTTCTGGAATGTTGTTAGGGTCCATTCCATAATCTTCCAGAATCCAGAAGATATGTTCTGGGTTTTTTAAATTCACTTTCCCTTCAAATGGCAGAAATTCCAGAGCCTGTATAAATAGCAAAAACAAATTCTAGACTTCCTGGGGAAATTTTTAAATAGCCAGGACAAGAAAAACAAAACATCTGTTAATAAGACATTAAAAGTTACCAGAAAACCGGGAAGGGGACAAGAAGATTGAGATTGCACTCTTTAGCTTCTTTCTGATGTATAAAGAAAGTCTGAATGGTTTTGGATTGAAGATAGGTCAGGAGCCACTGTGTTTATTATTACATGTGCATTGCTCACTTCTAAAAGAGATCTACTGTGAATACTAAATAAGGAATTTTCAAATTAAAACTTTTTTTTCAAGTCAAGCCAAAAGGTACCTGCTCTCAGTAAGGACTATAGCTACACCAAGGTCTAGTTTAAAAATTCGGACATTTTTCATGTAGCCACTTAAAAAAATATTCTAGCCATAATGGGGGTGAGAGGAGAGGGAGAGGATTCACCCCACTCCCTTGTAAGTGAGAAACAGCTGAAGGAATTTTGCTCAAACTTCCTTACTGCAACCCAACACCACAAAAATTAGAATCAACAATA
This sequence comes from Trachemys scripta elegans, assembly GCF_013100865.1. Classification (NCBI taxonomy): domain Eukaryota; kingdom Metazoa; phylum Chordata; order Testudines; family Emydidae; genus Trachemys; species Trachemys scripta. The sequence goes on from NC_048300.1 coordinate 110,637,176, forward strand.
GTGAAAATTTCAGCAAGGTATATAAAATAGGTGGTTATAAAGATTGCATAAGTACAGTAGTCACTATTTCTCTAAAAGACCATGGGAATATACAAAAATGACCATTCGTTTACCAATGCTTCTTGATTAAAACACTATTCTAGTTAATGAGGAGACAGCATGGTCCAGCAGATTGGGCACAGGACCAGGAATCAGAAGACTATTTTCAGCTCTGCAGCTAACTCATTGTATCACACTGGACAAGCCACTTAAGTCAAAGTTTTCCAAACACAAATTCCTAAAGTAAAGGCACCTGAACGTGGCCAGATTTCCAGAGGTGCTGTGTCCAGAAGTCCATTGCCTAACTTTAGCCATCCAACTTTGAACATTTTGGCCTTAATACCTCTGTGCCTCAGTTTCCCCATCTGTAAAATAGGTACACTGATATTTGGTTTTCTTCATAAAAAGATTTTGAGTGAGATCTATTAGGAAAAGTACTAACTGTGGGATCTTCAACAGATTTTGAGTTAGGTACACAGCTCCCATTCAATTTCAAACAAGATTAGGGTAACTAACTCCCTTAAACCCTTTTGAAAATCCCAACACAAGCGTAAATGTGTTAACATTGTAGTACTCATGAATACATGAAGTTAAAAATAGATTTTAAAAAATCCACTTACATCTATCCTTTTAATTTTTTCCTCTTGTGTCAGTGTTTTGTTAAATGCATGAATATGTATTTTGTATGTTGAGTTTGACTGTAGATATGGAACCTAAAATAAAGAAAAAACATCTTTTGCTTAGTACAAATTGCAATGCTAGCCTGTGTGACTGTGAAATTAATCACCTAGATTTTTATACACATACCATCTTCTCCATCGGGTAGTTCTTCAGAGATGTGTACAGTTCCTCTGCGGATTTTCCGTGACCCCACAGTTCAAATATAGACCTGGAAATTCCATGATTATTAGATTGCTGTCAGTGAAGAAAATGATGCCTTATAAAATAAACACCCTATTTCCGATCGAGTCTTCTTGCTCAACACATTCAGGCACTGATTCAGGAAACGGGGTCTCGTTTTGTTAATTGGGGCCTCAGTGACGCTTTCCCTCTCTTGCATCACATGCTTGAGATGCAAATTTTAGTTCCTATGTTATGGGATCCTTAAAAAATATCCTTCATTTAACAATGTTACGATGGTAGTAATTAATGCTACCAGGCATGACTCACCTACAAAAATTCACTCACATTTAAAATGTTCAAGAAAGAGCATTCAGGCTGAAATTCTGTTCTTTACCTATTTCAAAGTGGTTAGGTATCATTATACCTGAGCATTATACTGTGCTGTAATGCCCAGGGTATAATGGGACCAGCTACCATCAGAGGTTCTGTCTCATTTTTAAGATGCTCTGTCTTATGCCATTTTGAGACAGATCATTAACACTACCAACTTTTTATGGATTTCCTTTGCTTTCTATACTGCCAGTTTTAAGGGGAAAAAATCCTCTTGGAAGCTATGAGAGTTGACACCTTACCCTAACTCAGAGGTGGGCAAACTGATGTGGCCCCCGGCCCCTCCCCTGCTGTCCCACCACCCCCACAGCCTCAGCTCACTGCACCGCCGGCACAATGCTCTGGGCAGCGGGGCTGCAAGCTCCTGGGGTAGCGCAGCTGCAGAGCCCGGGCTGACCCGATGCTCTGTGCTGCGCGGGGCATGCTGGCTCCAGCTGGGTGGCACGGCTGTAGCGCCACCAGCCACCGGTACTCCAGGCAGCATGGTAAGGGGACAAGGAGCGGAGGAGGGGGGTTGGATAGAGGGTAGGGGAGTTCGGGGGGTGGTCAGGGGTGTGGATGGGGTGGGGGCGGTCAGAGGGCAGGGAACAGGGGGGTTGAACGGGGGCGGGGGCTCTGGGGGCAGTCAGGGAGAAGGGGTGGTTGGATGGGGCAGGGCTCCGGGGCGGGACAAGTCAGGAAGGGGGGGGGTTGGATAGGGCAGTGGGGGGCAGTCAGGGGTAGGGGTTCTGGGGGCGGTCAGGGGACAGGGAGAAGAGGTGGTTGGATAGGGCAGGGGTTCTGGGGGCAGTCAGGAAGGGGCGGGGTTGGATGGGGCAGCGGGGGAGCAGTTAGGGGTGGAGGGTCCGGGGGCGGTCAGGGGCAGACAGCGGGGGGGGAGGGGGGATGACGCAGGAGTCCCCGGGGGGGGGGGAGGGCAGTCAGGGGGCGAGAAGCAGGGCGTTCGGAGAGGGGGCAGGGGCCAGGCCACGCCTGGCTGTTTGGGGAGGCACAGCCTTCCCTAACCGCTCCTCCATACAATTTCTGAAACCTTATGTGACCCTCAGGCCAAAAAGTTTGCCCACCCCTGCCCTAACTCTTCCTTTTGAACAGTTATACACACTATAGTTTATCTTTTCTCCCATTCAAATATCCTAATCCAATGGCCTTTTCATGTCATAAAATCCCTTTTTCAGTACCAGGAACCTTAATGGTACCATATATTGCTATACGTTCTTATGATGCAGTTGCAGAACACAACATGTTAAGAACTCTTACAAAATATCTAAGGATTAGTCACTGCATATCACTTTATTTTCAAAGATCAGGGTCTAACATCTTAAGGAAATTTTTCAAAATGCTCAAAGGTTCTAGTTAGCTCAAACTGACATGCAAATGAGCTATATTTTATTAAGCAACAACAAAAGCCACTCAGAATAAGTCATTTTATTAATGTATTCAGTTCCTGAAAGTGTTATTTAAAGCTAAATTTGTAATCTGCATTTCCCCTGGAAAATAGGACATTTTTTAACAGTCTGCTATTTCTTCTCACAGCATCTGTGTTTCTATCTACTGTGAGATTTTAAATTACTCAGGGTAAGAGCTAAAGAAATGCTGACAGTATAAACTGCATTAAGCAGAACTGAATATTAATCTTTGTCATTTGATTTAATGTTAGAAGGATATTTAAAAAAAGGTGTTAGGCCCACATCTCACCTATTTATCTATCTGTTGTCAAAGACCTCATCATTCGTTTTTTTGTTGCGGGTGTTGTGGGTTTTTTTTAATAGTGCTTCCAAGTACAGTACTTAATCACCTTCATTGCTAGCAACCTGGAAAACCAGCAACAACCTTATACTAAAACTAGTGTGTGGGCACAATGGGTGAAAAAAAATACGAGCAGCTATACCAGGTTCATTCTTTCTAAGGGATATCCTTAATTATTCTTTTGTTATTTAATATTAGAAATACATTTGTTGAAGGCACCCTCTATAAAAGATCACCACCACTTAGGTGAATTTAAAAAAACATTTTGCTGAAAACAAATCAATTTCCTTTCCCATTGTTGTCTGAAGTAGACCAGAATTTATCCCCAAATGACATACAACTATATTTTACCATATAAAGGCGCATTTGCATGAGCACACTCATGGCCCAGCATAGATGAAACTGAATATATGACGCAATCGACAGTCAAAAAGACATACGGCTTTCTTTTCAGCCCCCAGACTACTGAGTCTGGTCTGCAAAGTGCCATATAATGGACACAGCCTTCTGCAGTTTGAAAAGCATATAGGGCCGTATTCTCCAAAACAAGCCAAAACAAGGAGACCTCATCTTAAGGGAGAATAGTACTAGCTCCCTGGAACACTTCCCCCGCCCCTAGGACCTGCTGGAAGGCTCTCTGCTGCAGCTCCACAGGCTGAGGACTCAGCATTCAGGAGTGGAAGAGTGAAGCCAGGAAGCAGCTACTCTATACCCCTTCTTTTTTTAAAGTCAGTGTTTAACTCTTATCTATCACTTACAACTGATGTAAAAATAAAAATATACCCAAACGGATTAAAAATCTCTCTCCCCTTTCTCCTTCAAAAAAGTCACTAACTTAACATGGCACAAGGTGTCCAAACAAATTTGTCACAAGGTTGTCAATGTGAAGAAATATGTATTGTACTCTGCAATGAAGAACACAGGATAAGACTGCTAAAGAGACTTGAAACTAAAGAATAAAGACTGATTCTTTTCAATCAGTCATATTTCATTTCAACAATGTGTACACATTTTCAAAGTTTCAACCTTGAAATTAAAAATAAAGATTCTATGTAAAAATATATGCCACAAAATAGCTGAACATGTTGCCCAGATGTACATAATTTGTAACTCTTACTTTGCACATACTGTCCTTTTCATTAGTCCTCTTGCCATCTCTTCTGAAGGAATATTGAGAATCCAAAATGGAGACTGAAATAAAAAGACAGTAAGAGAAATCCGAGTGCTAAGAAGAGGATATCACAAGATATAACTTAGAGAATTTTTTCACTTGACCAGACCTCGGAGAGCCTTAAGATTACCTATATAAAATTACAATACGCAATCAAAGGTACAAGAACACCTTTTTTCTGGTTCTGATGTTAACTGCTGTATAAATATGAGGAGGTAATACTCAGTTTGAGGTCAAACAAGAGTAGCTGGTATGCACGCACACACACACGACAGAGCATATGTAGACAGTGCAAAATAGTAGATTGTCCACTTGTTTATTCATCCGTCCTCAAAGAATCCTGTAGAAGCATAACCTGATAGTTGTATTTACATTTAGTTATCCTTGTTTTGTTTTGAGTAACTGCTAAGACTAAAATTTAATACCTTCACTTTTCTAGACACTCACACATTAGATTCAGAGAAAAAAAAACCCAAAACCAATCAGGACTCCAGCTACTGAAATTCTAGCAATTCTCATCGCTCAACTGCTTTACAAAGAAGCAACAGACTTCCAGTAGATGGCACTATTTCTTTTAAGATTATAGTCAGTAGCATGTATGGCAACTACCCTTCAACAGTTCTATCTTGAGATGTCACATGAAGGGTAGAAAGCAGACATTATAGCAGGGGTGGGCAAACTATGGCCCGCGGGCCGAATCCAGCCCGCTAGCCGTTTTAATCCAGCTCTCAAGCTCCTGCTGGGGAGCAGGGTCTGGAGCTTTCTCAGCTCTGCATGCTGCCCCCACAGCTCCCATTAGCTGAGAACCACAGCCAATGGGATCTGCAGGGGCGGTGCCTGCAGACAGGGCAGCATGCAGAGCCACCTGGCCACGCTGTCACATAGGAGTCAGAGAAGGGACATGCCGCTGCTTCCGGGAGCCGCTCGAGGTAAGCACCACCCAGAGCCTGAACCCCTGAGCCTCTCCATATGCCCCAACCCCCTGCCCCAGCACTGATCCCCCTCCCGCCCTCCAAACTCCACAATCCCAGCCCAGAGCACCCTCCTGCACCCTAAACCCCTCATCCTCAGCCCCCGCCCCCACCCCATCTGGAGCCTTCACCCCCCAAACACACCCCACTCCCCTGCCCCAGCTCAGAGCCCCCTCCTGAACTCCTCATTTCTGGCTCTACCCTGGAGCCCGCATCCCCACCAAAGCCCTCACTCCCTCCTGCACCCCAACCCCAATTTTGTGAGCATTTATGGCCCGCCATACAATTTCTATTCCCCAAGATGCTGGCAGAACAGGCACCAACTCATGCCAAGGCCCAAGACCTCACTGAATACTGACATATGCACAGCTGGAATCCAGTTTGGCTTATCAATGGGTTAGCATAGTTAAAATCGATATTAGTGTTACAATACTTGTAGGATGTTGCATGTATTAATCCTACTTATAATATATGTATCCCATGGTATAAAGTTATATTGAGACTTTGCATTGTAAACCTCTGTAATTGTGTAACTCGCCAAACAGGGGAAAAAAGCATTAATTTAAAGTGCTTGCACTGCACACAAGGTGGCCCACTGAAGGCAAATGAGGTATTGTGTAACAAAGGACAGAGACCTTGTTGATTGCATTCCTCACTCCCTCCAGGAAGGGGAGGCCTGTGCATGAACTCATCCCATCTTCAGCTTGGATTCTGGGGTGAACGGGGATAAAAATCCCTGACAAGGAGAAACTAGGTTTCTTTATGCTGTCTGGACTCTGAGGGGTCAAAGATTCCTAAACATAAGCAAGAGATCCCCGTGCTGCTTGGCACGGGTCAGCCGTAAAGGACACAGAGCGGCTTATTATAGAAGCTTATATTACAGTCTTGGACTTAAAAAGCTCTCTCATTTGTGTGTGTATATTTCCTGTTTTAACCTTGTAAATAACTCATTTTTTCATAAATTAATAAATCTTTAAAAAAAGATCAGGAGTACTTGTGGCACCTTAGAGACTAACAACTTTATTAGAGCATAAGCTTTCGTGGGCTACAGCCCATTTCTTCGGATACATATAGAAAATGTTATGGCATACTGTGGGGCCATGCAGGTACCCATAGCAGTGCCGCTGACTTGAAGGTATATATTGTCCCCAAATGTGAAATAGTTGTGGGTGAGGACAAAGTATGCCAACATTTTTATGGCTGACTTAGAACAACGCTTCCTTAGCTCTTGTCCCCTAACGCCCCTACTCTACTTGCGCTACATTGATGACATCTTCATCATCTGGACCCATGGAAAAGAAGCCCTTGAGGAATTCCACCATGATTTCAATAATTTCCATTCCACCATCAACCTCAGCCTAGATCAATCCACACAAGCAGTCCATTTCCTGGACATTACTGTGCTAATAAGCGATGGTCACATCAATACCATCCTATACCGGAAACCTACTGACCGCTACACTTACCTACATGCCTCCAGCTTCCATCCAGGACACACCACACGATCCATTGTCTACAGCCAAGCTCTAAGATATAACCGCATTTGCTCCAATCCCTCAGGAGAGACAAGCACCTACAAGATCTCTATCAAGCATTCTTAAAACTACAATACCCACCCGCTGAAGTGAAAAAACAGATTGACAGAGCCAGACGAGTACCCAGAAGTCACCTCCTACAAGACAGGCCCAACAAAGAAAATAACAGAACACCACTAGCTGTCACCTTCAGCCCCCAACTAAAACCTCTCCAGCACATCATCAAAGATCTACAACCGATCCTGAAAGATGATCTCTCACACAACTTGGGAGACAGACCTGTCCTCGCTTACAGACAACCCCCCAACCTAAAGCAAATACTCACCAGCAACCACACATCACTGAACAAAAACACTGACCCAGGAACCTATCCTTGTAACAAAGCCCGATGCCAACTCTGTCCACATATCTATTCAAGTGACATCATCATAGGGCCTAATCACATCAGCCATGCCATCAGGGGCTCGTTCACCTGCACATCTACCAATGTGATATATGCCATCATGTGCCAGCAATGCCCCTCTGCCATGTACATTGGCCAAACCGGACAGTCTCTATGCAAAAGAATTAATGGACACAAATCTGACATCAGGAATCATAATACTCAAAAACCAGTGGGAGAACACTTTAACCTGTCTGGTCATTCAATAGCAGACCTGCAGGTGGCTATCTTACAACAGAAAAACTTCAAAAACAGACTCCAACGAGAGACTGCTGAGCTGGAATTGTATCTAGTTTGCATATCAATCAAATTAGGACTGAATAAGGACTGGGAATGACTGAGCCATTACAAACATTGAATCTATTTCCCCTTGTAAGTATTGTCACACTTCTTATCAAACTGTCTGTACTGGGCTATCTTGATTATCCCTTCAAAAGTTTTTTTTCCTCTTACTTAATTGGCCTCTCAGAGTTGGTAAGACAACTCCCACCTGTTCATGCTCTCTGTATGTGTGTATATATATCTCCTCAATATATGTTCCACTCTATATGCATCCGAAGAAGTGGGCTGTAGCCCACAAAAGCTTATGCTCTAATAAATTTGTTAGCCTCTAAGGTGTCACAAGTACTCATGTTCTTTTTGTGGATACAGACTAATACAGCTGCTACTCTGAAATCTAATAAATCTTTACTTAGTTTATCACAGGATTGGCTACAGGTGTAGTCTTTGGTTTGAGATTTAGTACAATTGACCTGGGGCAAGTTACTGGTCCTTTGGGACTTCAAATAAACTGAATATTATTGTTATTTTTGGTGTAAAGTGACCATCTATCACAGGGTGGGCAAACTTTTTGGCCTGGGGGCCACATCTGGGTATGGAAATTGTATGGCAGGCCATGAATGCTCAGGAAATTGGGGGTTCGGGTGTGGTAGGGGGTGAGGGCTCCGGTTGGGGATGCAGGCTCTGGGATGGGGATGGGGCCAAGGGGTTTGGGAGGGGGTCAGGGCTGGGGCAGGAGTTTGGGGCACGGGAGTGGATCAGGAGTGCAGGCTCTGGGCGACACTTACCTCAAGCAGTTCCCAGAAGCAGCGGCATGTCCCCCCCTCCAGCTCCTACGCGGAAACACGGCCAGGCAGCTGTGCACTGCCCCGTCCACAGGTGCCGCCCCTGCAGCTCCCATTGGCCGCTGTTCCCAGCCAATGGGAGCTGCCGGGGTGGCACTTAGGGTGGGGGCAGCCTGCAGAGCCCCCTGGCTGCCCCTATGCGTAGGAGCCAGAGGGGGGACATGCCACTGCTTCCAGGAGCCGCGCGGAGCAGGGCAATCCCCCAACCCTGCTCCCCGGCTGGAGCACCGGAGCGGGGCGAGCACCGGATCCCACTCCCTGTCGGAAGCTCAAGGGCCAAATTAAAATGTCTGGAGGGCCAGATGCAGCCCCCAGGCCACCCCTGATCTATCACATAGTCCAGCTTGCCTGGGTGACAAGATAGACTGGAATGCCCAAGGGCACTGTCTGTGACTCCATCGTAAGACTGTTACAGTGCTTTAGGAGTTTATGTTTATTACTGGGTTGGTGAAATCTAATTACAGAATTTACAACCAGCTTAGGATTTCTGCCCTTTTTTGAAAGTCTGTCCTGAGGTTGGCACTCATGGTCGTGAATCACTTCAGACTGTGACACCCCCCATTTCCCTCTCCCCCCCCATTAGGGTCTCCTATTATCCCACCCATTCAATTTGTGTGAACCTCCATACCGCCATGGTAGGGGCGCCGTGTATCCCATTCTCAATATGAGGTTCCCCCAATCTCCATCACTTGGGGATTCTGTGTGCCCCCCCCCCCATAGCTCCTCCCCTTATTCCTGGGTCTCCCATTCTCCTCTTCCCTGCCAGGGGCTCTGTGTGCCCCCTACTCCTCCTATAGCAGGGTCTCCCATTCTTCCCCCCATACCATTATTTGTCTGTGAGATAAGTCATTCAGGGTGTCAGCATTTAAAACTCTCTTGGGAGGATGAGTAGGAGTACTGTTATGCTGGACAGTGTTGATGGTTGCCATCAACCAGTTGTTTGAGCTACAGACAATTGCAGAACGCTTGAAGCTGTGACTGTGATAAACATAGCAGCAGCACCACATGCCCTCCATTTCCCCCCCTTTTGGTCTTCCAGTTCTCCCCAAAATCAATAGGGTTCTGACAGCAGATGTTTAGAGTGTTCCCTAAAATTTTGGTATTGACTGGATACGGATTTCAAAAGTTTTTGCATTACATGCACACAAACACACACAGAAATGCCATAAAATTGAATGCAAGGCTGCCACAAACTCCACCAATGACAGTTTTTGGAAAATGCTCTCTTCTCCCAAGCATCTTTGAAATTTGATCAACTACTCAGAATGAATAAAGATAATGCAAAGAAAACACATAAGTCAAGTCAATCTATTGCAAGTAGCCAATATATATATTTCCAAGTAAAACATTTGGACTCAACTTACATTTATACAAATTTCTTGTTGACTGCTGAACTGTCCACCACAAAGTGAGAGCAAGGACTTTATCTCCTACAATGAAAACATTATAGGACAAAAAATTTTTAGAAAACAGAAGTATTGTTCCCATACCATAATTTCACATACTACATCTACAATAATGTTATACTAGAAAGAAAATTTCAAAGAGACTTCAACAACAATGTTATGATAGTTCTTATGTCCAATATCAATTCATAGGAGAGCCAACTATTAAAAATCTTAGGAGAGGAGAAAAATCTGACATTGTGGTAGCGAATGACTACTTAAATTTTACTTAAATATTCCACTTGGAAAATGAACTTTTTTATTTTTTACTACAGTTTAAAAGTACCTTCTGACAGCAGTAATCCATTGATTAGTTATCCAATGCACAATGGGATTAGGTCAAAAATTAGCCTAATCATTTTATCAAGCTCCAGTGTGCTTCATTTTTATACTTACCGCTCTCTGAAATTGCTAATATTTAACACAGTTGTACACTCACTATAACTATAATTGAATTTTGGGTAATGGGTCTAGTCATAGAAAGATTCAAGTGTATTATTAGCGAGGCAAGTCCCTCTTGAGGAAAACAATGGTAGGAGTCCATTCTTTCTGCTTCCTTCTCTGCTTACAGAGATCTTGATAACTTGCTCTGTTGGATGCATTTTCCATAGTAACTGAAGTTAGACTGTAAACTGAAGCAGGAAGATTATGAATCCCACAGCAACCTTTAAATACTAAGGAACAAGAGAATAATGAACTAGAATAGGCTTTCAATCTCTGATGTCTCTGTTTCTCAAGATACTTCTCTTGGAGATCTATCCATATCAATAAATATCCTGAAAGGATGAACTTCCCATTCATTTTCTAACAGATGACTACCTATACCCTCACAAAATTATCCTTATAAATACATATGCCTACATTTTATTATGGACTGAGAATTACATGGGGATGGAAGACAAAAGGAAGAAGTCATTCAGTATTCCCAAAAATCACTGGATAATGCTAGTCATCCACTGTTTTAGTAAGACTGCTATTATGACCACTTTCCCATTCTATTTTCTATAGAAATTAAGAGGATGCTAGAGTTTTCCAAAAGCGAATTACTCGCCAGCTTGCACAAGGTGAATAAAATGCCATTAGTTGTTTTATTATGATCATAGTAGTCATGGGACCACATGGGTACATGAGTAGATATTACATATGGGTTGGTGACGTTTCCTGACAATGTTAAAAAGGAGAGTTTATAATTACAGTAAAATCTTTGTTATCCGGCATGTTGGGGGAATAGGGGATGCTGATAAGTCAAAAATTCCAGTTAACTAAGAGAGAAGGAGTTTGGGCGTGGGAGGGGTGTGGGGCTGAGATTTGGGGTGAGGGACGGGTTTTGGGGTGCTGGATCTGGCCGGTGCTCACCTCGGGCGGCTCCCCGCAAGCAGCAACATATCCCTGCTGCTCCTAGGTAGAGGCACGGCCAGCAGCTCTGTGCGCTGTCTTTGCCCACAGGCGGAGCCAGCGATCAGGGTGGGGCGGGGGCAGTGCACGGAGTCTCTGTGGCCGTTCATCCACCTAGGAGCAGCAGGGACATGTCGCCACTTGCAGTGAGCTGCCCGAGGTGAGCACCGCCCAGATCTGGCACCCCAAAACCCCTCCCATGCCCAAACCCCTGCCCTGAGCCCCCTCCTACACCCAAAGTCCCTCCCAGAGCCCACACCCCGCAACCCCTCCCAGAATCCCAGTTTCTAGAGCTTTCCGGCTGGAAAAGTGCCAGATAACACAGCTTTTACTGTATTTGTTTCCAATAGCGCCCACAGTGTGCTAGCTGCTTTCCAAACATAATTCCAAACTTCAAAGTGGCCTTAATCATCTCTGAAAATCCTACCTGGTACAGAAGTTTGAAGAGAAGACAAGACACTCTGTGCCCTGAAACAGCCACTGAAGATATATTCAGTAGAGCTAAAAAATACACTCATGTATGTTTTTTGCTCCTCGCTCTTTTTATATGTATCTATGGGTGTGTATCTATGGATAAAAGACCTGTGGCATGGCCACAACTGGCCTGGGTCAGCTAACTTGGGCTCGTGGGACTAGAAATCACGCTGTAGATGTCCACACTCGGGCTGGAGCCCAAGCTCTGGGACCCTCCAGCCCAAGCCCGAATTTCTACACAATGCTTTTTCAGCCCCGGAATCTGAGCCCCATCATCCTGAGTCATCTGACCCAGGCCGGCAACAGATTTTTTTATTCCTGTGTAGATACACCCTATGAGACAGTTGGGTTTGCTTTGGTTTTGTTGCTTTGCCTACTTAGTGTGCCTAAAATTTGACTATATAAACCTCATCCCTTTCCCCGTCAATAACACCATCACCAACAACACCAATGTACAAATAAAAGTAGCATCTTTTTACAGAAGGTGTTTCTTACGATCTATACGTATCACTAACTGCTACAAATAGCACATTTCTACACATAGCAATTTCACAAGAAACTCTGCAGGCCTTCTATGCCTGAAAGAAGCCACTAGATAACTAAAACCCACCAATCAAACACCTGCTAAAACTATTCAGCAGGATAACTCAATCCAATTTACTAGATTTACTCAGCTTTTGCAACCAGTTATGCCTCTGGGGACAAGACACCAACAGAAATGGTACGTCTGTAATTCTGTAAAGACTCCATGTTTGTTAGAACATAAGAATGGTCATACTGGATCAGACCAATGGTCCATCTAGCCCAATATCCATCCCTGTTGGCCTGTCCCAGCATCTGGCAGTCAGAGACTTAGGACACTTAGAGCATGGGGTGGTTGTGTTCCTAATCATCTTGACTAATAGCCATTGCTGGACCTATCCTCTCCCTGTTGCTGGGTTCACGTTTAATGACTGCAGGGCAGAGCTGGGACGACTCCCTCCGCTAACCCACATACAGAAAAGACAAGCAAGCTTGTGGGGCCATCTCCGCCAATGGGGCACACACAAGCCAGCTCGATGCCAGGCTAGTAGGGACGGCACAGTCCCCAAAGAGAGTCACAGCAACCCTCCCTCCCGCGATAGGGGGGAAAGCGAGAGAGGAGCCTGCCCCACGAGCGGGGCAGGGGCCGCTGGCAAGGGAGGGAGCGGGCCGGGGGGGCTGAGGTTTGCACGCCCCGCCTCCGCTCGCACACAGCGATGGTGCTGCAGGGACGAGGTACCCCCCGGCTCCTGCCCCGCAGGAGGCACGTACCCAGCAGGGGCTGCCCCGCCCCCTGCGCCCCGGCTCTCACCGGCAGCCGGAACTCCAGGTTCTCCTGCGCCAGCAGCAGCAGGTAGCACGGCAGCGGCCCGCGCTCCATAGCCCCGCCAGAACCCAGGGAGTGCTCCGCCCCACCCCGCATGCGCCGCCGGGGGGGGGGCGGAGCCACGGGTGCTGGGGAGGGCGGGGGCTCGTGCAGGCTGAAGCGCCGCGGGGCGGGGCCTTGGGGCGAGTGTGGCCCCTCGCTTTGGCCCCTTACGGGCTCACGTGTGCGGCCGCGGTAACAGCGGCCAGACTCGGGGGGAAGGGCCGGCCGCGCCACCACGGAAATCTGACGGGAGCTGGGGGAGCCCGAGCCCTCCCCCATTGCAAGGGGCCACCCCCCCGGGACGCGACGCGACTCCTTTGACCCAACAGGGTGCTCAGGGAGCTGCTGGGGCGGGGGCAGGTGTTAACCCGGAGCGGCCCCCTGCGAGGCTAAAGCCACCCCCAGCTGAGGCTGCGGGGCAGAGGGGAGGCGCCGTGCAGCGGGTCTGTGACGGGGGCTGTTTGAACGTGAGCGCAGCCCCATTGGGGGATCCCTTATCTGGGGAGGGGACGGAGCAGAGCCCGGGGGACGGGGAGCTCCGGGGGGTGGGGTTGTGTGAGTCCAGTGCCCAGGGCAGCAGGAGGCCTGTGGAAAAGACTCTCCAGAGAGGCCAGGGGCTGATGTGGGGTCTGACAGAGCTCGCTGGCTGGCTCGGGTGAAATTGGGAACCTCAGGAAGGAAGGGTTTAGGCCTGAAAGGCCAAACGAGGTGGTATTTCATAAGGACTCAATTGAACCCCAGGAAGAGGAGTGTTACTTTAAGTACTCTTGCCTGCAAGTATGTCATTGCGGGTAGGATGCGTGTAGGGCGATGCTGTGCCATGCCCTGGGATGGGACCCTGCCACACTGATGCTGCAGGGCAGCATTGGGAATGGGAGCATCAGAAAGCGATTGTTATTGTATTGTGGTAGAGTCTAGGAGCCCTAGTCATAGACCAGAAGCCCAGTGTGCTAGGCACTGGACAAACAGAACAAAAAGATGGGCCACGTCCTAGGGAGCCTACAATCTAAGTATAAGACAAATTATGTAGCTAAGACGCCTCTTTTTATTCCTGGTTGGATGCCCAAGTAGACCCTAAAGATCCAATTGCAATTTTCAAAAAGATATGGGTTATGCCTAGTGCCCTGGCCAACAGCCTTCTCTCCCCATCTCAGGGAAGCAGGTCGTAATGTCCAAAATTATGTTTGAGCCTCTGCTGTTAAGCTTGCCTATGTAGTTGTTTCACTACCACTATATATTGTTTTGTAAAATACTCTGTAATATATTGAATATGGAAGATGCTTTATACATATACATTGTTCTCCACTCCAGTACTGACCTACCAAGAAAAACAAAAAAAAAACCTGGGAATCAGTTAGAAGCAAGATGGCAGCATCTGTGGTCTATACGTAGTACTCTGGCAGTGCAGGAGACCTGACTTCCATATCTGGTCCCAATTTCACATCCTATCTCTCTTAAGCCCTATGTACTCTAGGGAATTGTTTCAAAAACTTCCCACCCATTTACCTAGCTTTCTGATTCTGGCAGCTGTTTTGAGCACTAGGTGGAAGGGACTGTCTTTAAATGCTTTGGGCAGCACTACCAACTTTAATGGTGTGACTTACAAATGTTACAAAATAATACTACCTTAGAGGTTGGAAATGGTCTTGAGGGCAAGAGGCTTTCCCCTCTGGAGGGCAGGAGTACTCATGTTGCTCACCATTGACCCCTCCAGCTGATTAAGGAGTGGCTCTATCTAAAAGATGGACTAGAAAGTATCAACAGTTTCTGAAGGGAGTTGCATCCATTTTTTCACACCAAAGGGGACAGTAGCCATTACATAGAGTTGTGAGGATGGGAAGTGAATGGAAATGGAAAAAATAGGGAGATACTCAGGATTGTGACAGACATGAGGACCCAGTGGACAAAAAAAGGCAAACTTTCTTTCTGTATTTTTCTTGAAGATTTGTTCTCCTTTGTTTTGGGTTCCCCCCTCCAACATCTAGGTGTGATTACTGTAATTCCCTGCTGGCTGGTGTCTCTATTTTGCTGACTGAAAGGTTTAGCTTATCCAGATTTCACTAAGCCTTTTATTAGCACCAGACCAACTCAACACTTAACTTGTGTTTTCCAGCTTTTTTTTTGTTGTTGTTGTCATATGATAGCTTTCCTTGTAGATTTTAAGATCTTGCTCATGACTTATAAGCGCTCCATGGACTGCATTCTTTATATATTTGTGTTCAGAGGTTGGAAAGAGCTGCTGTTGGCTGATGCATTACACTAGAACTTCTGTGGTTACCTCTTCGTTTCTGCAGAATTTAAACTTTCACTTTAAAAATGTCTAGCCCTTATAATCTCAAAGAAAATATTCCAAATTTGAACTGAGGCAGTACTGTCTGTCTGAGTCTACAGACAGAACAGCTTTGAGAGATGTCAGCTAACCCCCTTTGTTTCAATATCTTAATGCTGAAACCTAATTTTGACACATTTTTTATCAACATTGTTAACAGTTTCACTGCTAATGATTTCAGCAGAAACATCCAGCTAGTCTGGGGTTGTTGACAAAAGTTTGGGATTGCAGGAAGAGATTAGCAGAAGGTCACCACTTTTATTTTTCCAATCTGACCCACTTGAGCTTTTTTAGCCATTTAGTCTCTGTCTTGGCATCTTGTAAGTAGGAGTTATCTGTTCCATTGTTTAAAATTAAGCTCTTTGAAGAGATGATTTTCTCTTCACATGCATCTCATCTATGGAGTGTGTTACTTTCTGTTGTCAGGAACTCTGAATACTTCACTGTATTCCAATTATACTGTTTTCTAAACAGAGGTTAAGAAGGTAAACAAATAATCTTGTTTCGGGGGGAGATTTAAAATTTTAAACACCTCATGCAAATAGCACCAGATAAGCTTTTATATTTCTATTGTATTTTAAATATGAACCAACTGCATGCACATGTGAACACAGATACACATCATGTTAGTATTATCTCATAAAATTTTGTTTTCACATTTTCACTGTAGATGCCAAACAAAAGCACAAGCTGAGTCTCTAATGAATGTGCTGCTCAATTCTGCTTGTGACTGCACATCTAATAGCTATGATTTATACAGAATGTTTGATCCTGAAAGAATCCAAACAATTTTACAGATTCTATATTATATTTTATATATAAACCATTTCTCTACAGTACTATTGAAAAGTAGCTGTTTTGAGGATGGAATATGACAGCCATATTAAACCAACAACGTTGCATAATTGATTTTAGGAGGGGAAATGAAGAACAATCCCTCTTTTCAGCTTACGGGGCAAATTTTAGGTAAGCAGTATGTAATTATCCAAATTGGAATTTGACCAGTACACTGAAGTTAACACCCCCTTTTCCTGTAGCAAGTATCATGGGATCTTATAATGATCACGAGTTTGAATGGGAGTAGGAGAAATCCCCAAAACACTTCTGATGAACAATGATTTAACTTATGCTGTTGTTTTTCTAAATTATATTTCACAACCATTGTGTTATTTAAAAAAAAAATCCCCCATGCATAATTCCAAAACCATTTATAGTAAAAATGTTTTAGTGAAGTCATTCTTTTTCCACCCAGAAATACTTCATTGTAAATTCATAAATTCATTATAATTGGTATTGAAGTTTACACATTACAATGCACTGGAGCAATTTGGGAATGCCATTCTTATTTATTATTAATGGAGTATTTCTATATCCAAGTTCACTAGAAGCAGCACTGCAGTCTGCTCATAGACAAATTGCCATGAAATTTTAACTTTTAAGTTATAGGAGAACATACAAAACATCTTCCCATGCATTGTTATCAAACTGATCAGGTTTGTGTTACTGTAAATTAAAACAGTAATTAACCCATCCACCCCAATCCCGTCAGGGGGAAAACACCTACAGCTTTTCTCTTCTAGGATGGACCTAGCATGTTAATTTTAACAGCCAAAGTATAAGGCTGGTATAAAGAAAAGACTAATACAAACGGATCCATCTCTATAAGTGGGACAACTACACATGATCTTTCTGTATCTCAAATAATTATAGCTGCACATGAGCTGGTTCCATGTATCTTATCCTTTTCTTTTCTTTTAAATGAAATCTAGGACAGCCCATGTATATCATTTCCCACATGCAAAACTTCTTTTGACTGCAGTGCTGCAATGCACATTTTCCTTAGCAGGCATCCGTGACTTTGCTGTACAGCACAAGCATATTAAGGGAGTGCCATCTACTCTAGTCTTACACGCTTCAGGGTTATTTGGAGTGCATACTTCTAAATATTAACATTTGTTGGGATTCCATTTCCTTTTCAGCCTGTGTGACCACTGAAATCCTTCTTAATACACTGTGCATCAGTGTATGGCATGTCACAAATGAGGGGATAATCTTTTCTGTAAAGAGTAACTAACATCAACTTTGGGAATCTTCAGAGCATGGTTCATGTGTCCACCTTAAGTGTATAAGTAGAAGAGAGAAAATCCCCACCCCTTAGCACTTATTGGTGGGCTGTTGCTTGATGACTGGTTTGTTTTGTTGTCTGTCAGCAGGCAGCTGCATTGAACAGGTCAACAAATACAGTAGCAGAACAGATTCTTTGGGTATGGTCTGTGCTACAGAGGGTGAAAGCTTTATAAGAGATGCAAGTGCATGAAAAAGTAAGTAAATATTATAATGCATTTTTATTTCACAAAGGCTATACTGTATTGATCCCAAGCCTGCTGGGCTATATGGTATATCTGTCTGGAAACTGAAGGAAATGTGTGTCCTGTAACAGACTGAAAGTTAAATTTGTTTAATTTATGGACCTACATTATTTCAGTGACTTCAATTATTTAATTAGGGTTCTTTTATATTCTTGATTGTTGTGGAGTTAGGAGCAGACATAATGACATGTTCAGATTTTTACTGTATTCTTTGGCCTAAGCCTCCAGCCCTAACTCAGGCAAAACTCCCATAGAAATCACCAGGACTTTTGCCTGAGTAAGGACCGTTATTTTCAGTTCATGCAGTTGTACAATTGAAAGAAGTGGAGGTAGGGGGCCTTTGGGTGCTATATCTGCTACAAGAGGTGAATGGGTTTGTAAGAAGATGAAAAGACCCAGAAACTATTTCATTTTTTTTATTACAATATTTTATATAAGCACTTAAGGATCTTTAGATAAGAGCGATATGAATGTAAAGTGTTGCTTTCCTCCACAGCTGTGAGTGCATACAGGAAGCTGCTGTGCCAGCAGTGCATTGCTTTGACTCCTGCTTGGATGCCACAAAACATTCTTGAGAGATGGAGGAAAACAAAGGGCAGAGTGCTGGAGCCACCAGAACCCAATTCACTGCTGTAGGTGACCTGAGGAGAAGCTGGCAGAGCTGGGCAGAAGATCACATTGATTATCAGAGACAGAATCCATTCAGCAATGATAGCAAGCCTGTGATTAAATCTGTGCATCCCCAGAGAGGAGATCCCATATATGGGAGGCCACCTGAAGGGTCTAAAACAGAGCAAAGAGGGAAAGATGCCCACACACATGTGGGAAAGGAAGTGGAAGAGCTATGCTTGATCATGAGAAATATTGGGGAGAAAGGAGAAGATGGAAATATAAGAGTGACATTTGGACAGCTGTTTGAAACATATGTGACTATTTCTAATAAAGTAGTGGGAATCCTGCTGAGAGCAAGAAAATATGGGCTGGTTCAGTTTGAAGGTGAAATGCTTTGGCAAGGCAAAGATGACAATGTCATCATCACCTTACTTGAAGAATACTGATGAATGTTTCCATTTAGGAAAATAAACCATGTAAATGTCAGCTTGATAAAGGTTTATACAGCACAGGGGTGGAATGGAAAACCAATGAAGAGGATGAAAAATATTTTTATAGAATCCTAGAAGTTAGAGATAGAAATGATGTAATGGGTTAACTAACCCATCCCTGTGCCCTTTTCCTTCACAGCTTTGTCTTGTCTACTTCTAAATGTCTCAAGTGATGGGGCTTCTCTTACGGTTCTCCATAATTAAAGTTAAAATTCTTTACTAACTTACTACCAATCTGCACTGGGTCTTGATCATAGCTCTGAGTTCACTAGCCTGCAGGGGTGTGTGCAATTGGGGGAGGAGGGGGGCAAGCCCCTCCCCGCCAATCAACTAGGGCACAGAACTCAGAGGCCAGGGCAGGGAGAGAGCGCTCCTGGGCCGGAGATGACAACTCTTCCGGCCCTGGGGCCACAGCAGGAAAGGCAGCTCCTCCAGCCTGGAGGGTGGAAGAGCGCCAGCTCCTCTAGCCTTGGGGGCACAGAGAGTGCCCTGCCAGAAGTGGACAAATTTTTATTCCCATACATGCCCCTGCTAGCTTGCTTTCAGCAATGACTAATACCTTAAAAGAAGTTTGAAGGAATGGGGTTGTCCAATTTGTTCTCTAATACAGAGGGGGTGAAAAATAAAATCCTGAGCTTGTCTAGGTTGTCAGGAAACCATTAAATAGAGGGGGTAGAGCATGAGACTAGTATGCAGACCTCGCTTCTAATCCCAGATCTGATATTCACTAGCTGTATGTCTGATGCAGATCAAATACTTAATCTTTCTTGCCTTAGGTACCACAGTGTCACATGGGGTAACTCACCTTTGAAAAGCACTTTGAGATCTACAGCTGAAAAAGCACTGCATAACTCATTACGATCAGCTAAATTGATTACACCACCACTGCCACTCATAAGAGAGCATGTAGAATACATTAGTTTACCAGGAAAATGTTTACCATTTATTTTTAGTGGGTTGGGTTCTGTTTTTTGATATTTTAAATTGCCACACATTCAGTAGCAAATGTTTTTGATAATATTAAAATTCGTACTTTTGCTCTGCCAACTCACTTTCTTTTCTTCCTTCAAATCCTTCCTAAAAGATTAACTTTTTCTGGTTTCTCCACAAGTAATGAATATCTTAACATAAGCTACCAAAAGAAAAAAAAAAACTTCATCTTCCAGTTGTGACCTGTCCACTCTGTGTCTATTCAGCTGAGAGTGTACGTTCTTTGGGACAGGCTTTATCTTGTGAAGCATTGAGCACAGTGCCAGCAGTTTAATAAATTTCATCATGCAACAATTGAACATGTGAGATGTTTTTCTTATGCAGCACCTTTTGTTAACACCAGTTTAAAATAAGGCGGGTAAACAAAGTGTTGATCTATAAATAGCATGCTAGGAATACACCCCAAAATAACTTGAAGGATCATTGTCAACTTAAATTACAGTAGTGGAACTTTTTGTATTTATGATGCTAAACAGCCCTGTCACTAAAGCTGTGTAAGAAAATATTTCCTTTTTACTTGGTGCTATCAAATGCACAGTATTTTAACCATATTACCGTTTAGTTGCTGGTACTTACTTTAGCATTAATCTCAAGCGCTGTTCTCAGTGCGGGAAAAGGAAAATTTACATTGCAGCTTAAGGGTATGCCTAGACTGGAACTGGAACCTGTAAATTTAAGCTTGAGAACACAGCCATTCTAGCTATGATCAAGTTAACAGGCTAAAGCATATAGCCACAGTGGGATGAGGGGTTACTCCCCGAACTATGATCCCAAGAGACCTTAAATGGGTACTCAGGCACCTATCCCACCCCCCTCCCATTACACCTCCACCCTTTTTAGCACACTAGTTCAGTCAGAGCTAGCATAGGTATGTCACCTCAAGCTGGAATTTACACCTTCCAGCTCTAGTGTAAAATATGCTCAGTCACAGGCCCCGCAAGAAGGTGTTGTTGCTGAATTGCTAGCAGAACTTTTGATGTTCCTGAGTTTGTGGCCAAAAGGGTGGTTTTATTCCTCTTAGGAGCCAGGGCTAGGAAACCCCTTCAAACCCTAAGCCCCTGCAGGCATTAGTGGAACAATAAACATGAGAAAAGCTGCTTTAGTCTCTAGGCTCCCACATGGGTCCACAAAGGAACAGCGGCTGAGGCAGCTGAGACCACTTCCCAGGCTTCCTTGGAGCATCCCCATGAGCAGAGGTAGCTAGAGTGGTGTTCGTTTCTTAGGGGATGGGGGGGAGCCTTTATTTCAGTGGTATTAAAGAGGGTGGGGGAGAAGAAAAGGAACAAGCCTGTCCACTGTCTTACTCTTATAAATATCCACAAGGAGCAGGACGCTTTAAGAAATCAGGAGATTAAAAGATTCTAGCAACGTTTTTTTTAATTTAATTTAAGTTATTAACACGGACAGTGCCCCTTTCAAGAAGCAAATTTACTACTCCCAACAGGTCCACCAAGAACTTCGTCAGCCCCCAAAGAAAACAAAGTGAAAATCTACACTGAGAAGTACTTCTCCAGGTCTACACTGGCAAGCTTACAGCAGCAGAGCTGTACTGATACAGCTGTGCCACTAAGATCGCTCGTGTAACCACATTATGCCAACAGGAGAGAGCTCTCCTGTCAACATAAAACCAGCTCAATGATTGGCGGTAGCTATGTTGGCGGGAGATGCTGTCCCACCAACACAGAGTTGTGCTCACAAGTGCTTACGCCGGCAAAACTCATGTTGCTCAGGGTGTCCCCCCCCGAGCGATAAAAATTTTGCTGACGTAAGTGCTAGTGTAGACATGGCCTAAGAAAAGCAGTGTGAGGTTCTGTTTGTCTCAATTTCTGTAGCTCCATTTACAATTAAATGTTATCAGCCAGCCCTGTAACCAATCTAATCTCAGAATCAAGTTGGCTTCTTTCAATCTTGCACATCATCACAAAGGTTTTTGCAGGCAAAATTATGCCCTCATTACACCTTTACAACCCCATTGTGTCCAGTGAGGTTTGCACACACATAACTGGCTGGAATTTACAAAATTCCATTGATGCTCAAGATGTAATAAAATCTAACTCTTGATATGAGGTGTTGATCTTTCATGAGGTAAAAATTTATTAACTAAAATTGAATAGGCAATTCTAAATATACACAGCAGCTGAGTAAGGCTGTCCTGTTTATACATTGTACTTTTAAAATGAGACTCTACTCTGGAAAGAGACAGTTGGGCATACACTGTACACTAAATTCCCAATTTAATTTTACTCTGGGAAGAATGACAGTATGGGCAAGTGCATGTCTAACAGGGCAACAGTAGGGTCTACTGCCACATGCAAACCTGACTATGACTCAGCTATAAAGGATTAGTCTTAAGTTGGTGAAAAGGTCATTCAGTCTTTGACCTTATTACCTACCAAAATCTGAGTAATTGCCAATTATGGTGTTCTTTGTGATGTAAATACCCACCCCCTTATGAACTTGATTAAAACTAAATTTTGTTTATATAAGACACTAAACAGCCATTAAATGGCAATGTGGTTTTGTTGTTTTGCCATTACCAGCCTAGACTGAATTGGAACTAGCAACCCAGAAGTGAAAGTTTCTGTTTCCGATTAACAGTTTCCATCACCATCTGTCCCACTGGAGTTTCATTCTAAGCACTGAATGTGACCCTATCTACATTTTCTATACCAGAATTAAGATACTTTTCATTTTCACATTTTAGCAGCTCTGCAAAGGTATGACACCTAACAATAAAACAGTTAAATTCAACCATCCACCTCTGACAGAATTATAAAATATTCCAAGAAGCCCAGGTTAACATCTACTATTTCTGGTTTTTATTAAGCTTTTCCACAATATTTTAAGGCTGGCTCATAAAAGTAGCTTGTAATGATGCATATCAGTTAAGTATAGTTATATAAATTAACTCACTACCACAATATTCATGAGCAGCATTTTTAACACAGTTTTAAAAAAAAAGATATTAATATATTGGCATCCTAATATTTTAATCAAGTTAGGATGTGTGAGTTGATTCCCTAATTATTGCAAGGAATGAGTCAAAGTCTTCCTAGCACCAATCTGAAATAAACCAGACTCCAAAGTACTGTAAGTTACATGCCAATCCCCTGTAACAAGAGAATCAAGATACTAACACTACATCTATATTTGGAGCTGAAGAGGTGTTTCCCAGCTCATGTAAATGTACCGGTGCTAGCTTTGATCAATCTAGCATGCTAAAAATAGCAGTGTTGCCAGAGTCGCACAGGCAGCAGCAAGTGGCAACATGGGCTAGCGCCTTGAGTAGGTACCCACTGGGTCCGGGTGGGATACAATCAGGGCAGCTAGCCCATGCGACGGCTCACGCCTGCCCCGCTACCATAAATTACACTGCTATTTTTAGCATGCTAGCTTAAGCAAAACTAGCACAGGTATGTCCGGGAACCACACCCACAGCTCCAACTGCAGACACAGCCTAAGTGCAATGTCTCAGGGAAAAGACAGACAGAAGTAAGCTCTTTATGGCAGGGAATTTTGTTCTTTGGTCAGCATATTCTTAATACTTCAAGTACTATATACAAATAAGGTGTTACATAAATAAACATTACAAAACATTGCATCACTAAGGCAACAGGATCTGTGGAAAGGACTTCAAGACTTCTCAGAGAAACCTGCAGGTGCAATGGATAACCACCA
Source organism: Trachemys scripta elegans (assembly GCF_013100865.1). Taxonomy (NCBI): domain Eukaryota; kingdom Metazoa; phylum Chordata; order Testudines; family Emydidae; genus Trachemys; species Trachemys scripta. Next base: position 110,660,610 of record NC_048300.1, read on the forward strand.
CCTTGGCTGTTAACACGTAGATGCTAAGGGCATTGGTTTCAATTAGGTAAATGCAAAATGGTTTGGTAGAAACCAAAAAAAAAAAAAAAATAAGGGATAAAATTATTGTCCTGAAATTTTATCTTCTTTTCAAATGATCTGAATTAATTTGGTGCTCATAAAAATGAGGGACCGACAGCACTGGCTAGAGCCAGACAGTGCAGACAGGCGCTGCGAACACCACCTCATGCAACTCTTGACACCACATCACATGAGTATTTCAGTTTTGGGCTTTGCCCGAGTCCCAGATATGCCAAAATCTATCAGATTAGATGGTCGTTTTGTGTGGTGAGCTCAAAAACAACAAAACCCACCATCAGTGAACAATTTATCTCGTGACTTATAATATTTAGGAGTCAAATTTAGCCATGGCATAAGTAAATCCAAGTGACATTCAATAGAACCATATGTTAGGGCTTGTCTTCCTAGTGTGTTCACCTGCACGAGAAGGATGTAAAATTCTAGTGCACACTACCATATTGCATACTAACTGGCCCATGTGAACCTCACAGGCATGCACTAAAAATTCCCTAGTGTGTGTGAATGTAGTACTGTTTGAAACAGGACTACATTCACACACACTAGGGATCTTTTAGTGCATGCCAGCAGGATCCATACAGGCTACTTAGTATGCAACAGAGTAATGCACACTATAATTTACACCCTGCTCTTCTAGTGCTGACTAATGCACTGTATAGACAAGTCCTTAATCTAGGTTCTAGTTTAAATTTGATGCCCAGAGGGAAGTGTGTTAATTCAATCCATCCAAACACTTTACAAGATTTTTAAATGTACAATTAAATTATTTAGGGAATTAATATTCAAGACGAGTAACAATCTTATTCCAAGTCCATCATATAAACATTCCTACACACATTTAAACTAAATTCTATGTTCTAAAGCATCATCATATTCTGGGCTCAATATGTTATGTTTAGCACTTGCTACAGACCATTACCATGCAAGATATGTGATGGTTTAGCACCAAAAAACAGTAGTGTCTATCTTTAGCACTGTACCTACTAAGAACTAGACATCACCTGCATGACTCATGCAAGTATAAAGGAAACCTGTACGTTTTAAACACTATTGCATTCCCCATTTTTTTTTTTAAATAAAAAAGCTAGATTCCACTTTTAAGCATTCAACTTGGTACAGTGTACATGCTATTAACAGTTACTGTTGAAAATTTTCCCAGTTTAATACATTCAAACCATTACTGTTTATACTGTGTTTTACTAGAACTAGTGTTTTATATATTACTCTATTTTCCATTCAAATATTTTGCATCTATTATCAGAAAACTTGAGTACACATACATTAAGAATTAGGTAGACAATCAAAAGTTTCTTGCCCTGAAGGAATAGGCAATCAACTCAAGCTTTTCCTTTTTTTTTTAAAAAAAACCTCACAAATAGTTGCACCAAACTGTATAATCTTAATCAGAGTTCAAAGAACAAATCTAAATTGATTTGTGATCCAGAACTAGGCAAGGTGCTTTCAACTGGCAGCATTTTCAGTCTGCAGTCGTTCAATCAGCTGTTCAGCCTGCAGGAAAAAAGAAGCAATATATTAACCCTATGACCGATGGACCTCCAGTTTAATAACTGGTCTTCCACAAATCCCGAATATCCCACTGAAAGCAACACATTTAGTTTAAAGGTGGATATGTACCAGATACATTAAGCAGAACAGTGAGTGTTTCTTGCTTCACATAGCCAGGATGTATACCAGAAGTTACATCTGCTAGAACAACAGATTCACTAGTTTTCTCCCTCCACCACTGGAGGGTTAGTAGGTCAGCAGAAAAAGGAGAAAGTTTTGAGACAATTGGGATGACGACTGGTCGAGCATAGGTCACCCAGGCAGGGTGTTTTGAAAACCTAAGAGGAGACGTATGCTTGGCAACAGCTGAGTTATGAAAACTGGGGCACAAGGAACTGGTACTGCTGTTGACTTCATATTCAGACAGCTAGCTAAGCAAAGGTAGGGCAGCCTACAGATGACTCATCAACATGGAAGGACAATGTGAAGGGACCCCCAAGTGAGACATAATGTGGAACTTAAAGGATTTGTAGGGATACCCAAATTCCTTTAGCAGATTAAACTGGGGCACACTAGGTATTAGGCATGAGGAGCCCTAAGCCTCTTTTAGATGGCCTCTAAGAGCCAAGCTAGAAGCAACTCGGTTGACAATTGTAACTGGGAGTCTAGGGTATTTCTGACCTTTTCTGCCAGTACTATTAAGTTATCCTTTCCATTTGAACATGTGTCTGAAGTCTTACTGGGACCCACTAGGTACTGGAACCTAAAAACGCAAGCAGCTTAAGTGCCTCAATACTTGCCTTCAAGTCATTAATATACTTGCTAACTATGGGACACCAAACCTCTAGCATGTTACCAAGCTCACCTGGTGAGGACAATTAAACAAGGTTAAATAGCCTTACAGTTCATTTGCTATTAAAGTTAGATAATTTAATTTTGAGTTCTACAATTATATTAAATTCTGAATCTTGATTTCCATTCTTTCAAAATCAAGTGTCATATAAAAATTCAAGTACGTTTTCTATTTTATGTTATTTGTATTTATCTTTATAATGTCATCTCAGAAAATTAAAGGGGCCCTCTCTTGGCTTTTTATTCCCCTTTACAGATCCTATGTCCCAGCAACACTCCCTTAGGCCAAATGCAAGGCACTGATTTTTCTAGCACTTATGTGGAGGGTCTGTCTCACTTAACAGGATAATACTGCTGTACTAAAAGTGTAGGTTTTTCTGTTTGTTCAGCACAGCTGTAGCCCAGAAGCCTTCCCCACCCTGCCCTGCCAGCATGCCTCAACCCTTAAAAGATAACTTCTCAAGATTAGTGAATTATTCAGTCTCCATGCCAATTCTGCTCTTAGCCCCACTCAGTGGCGATTTGGCACTATTTGGTACTTTCGCTGCAACAGAAAATGTTTTTTGTGAAGTGGACATTTGTGGACTGGACTGAGACCAGCAAAACAGCACATAAGCTATTGAACAACAGCCATCAGATGGCTGTAACTTTTCACTCAAGCAAGACTGAACTGGTGAAATGCTATGTATCCCATTAACAACTGAGGGAGGGCTAGCTCAGTCGTTTGAGCACTGGCCTGCTAAACCCAGGGTTGAGAGTGCAATCCTTGAGGGGGCCATTTAGGGATCTGGGGCAAAAATCTGTCTGCATCCTGCTTTGAGAAGGGGGTTGGACTAGATGACCTCCTGAGGTCCCTTCCAACCCTGACATTCTATGAACAATCTCTTAGGCTACCTTCTGCTCACAAGTATTTTTTCTTGTTTCCAAGTTTTAATGCATTTGCATTTTCAATAAAGGCCATATATTAGATCTAAAACTACACAATAGTTTGTACTACTCATATTTTAACACACATTTTCCTTAAAAAGGAAAAGGCTGTAAAAGGTCAAAGTAACGCACACTGAGTTTTACCTTGACATTTGCTCAAGGAAGGTACAAGTAATCCTGAATTAAAAATTATACAAATGTCTTTCTCAAAATAACTGTTCAAACAGTAGTTTTAACATAGATAACTAAAGATTTTTGCATTGTATTATACATTTCAAACTAGAACCTTGCAACCCTTCCTCTGCAGCACAGGGCACGGGGCACTTGCAGGTTAACTAGAGTAAATCGTGGATTCTCTGTAACTTGAAGTCTTTTAATCATGATTTGAGGACTTCAGTAACTCACCCAGAGGCTACAGGTCTATTACAGGAGTGAGTGGGTGCAGTTCTGTGCCCTACAATGTGTAGGTCAGATTAGATTATCACAATGGTCTCTTATGGCCTTAAACTCTATGAGTCTAACCCAACCCGAACCCAGTGGGATCCAACTACAAGTGTTAGATTAGATCTGAAAACAGTCGAAACATCTCAGGCTTGGGTTGAGTAGGCTCTAATCTCCTCCTCCTACCCCTGGGGTTGGTGCACCAACAGCTGCATGCCCTGTTCTTGCTGCCCACTGACACCTTGCTGTGCTGTGTATGAGGAGGAGTGGGAAGTTCTACAATTCATTGGCACACTCACTCCACGGCACAGCAACTGTCCCAACTTCACCAGAGATGAATTGCAGGCATGGGGAGAAAAGCAGCGCTCACCATATTGAGGACATGGGGGTGACAATAATTCAGGTTCAGAGGGAAGTGTTGGATTCAAGTTGGGCTGGGTCTGAAAACAACTCGACCCTCTGAGTCTTGGGTAGGGTTTAGGTTGGCTATGGGGCCCACTGGATTTGGATCAGGCTTTAAAATTAGGCCAGAGCAGATCACTATTTCAAATCATTTGAAAGCTTTCACATTTTATGCTTGCAACTGGAAACCTACCAAACCAACTGTGCTGCACTTACCGTGATAAACCAATAGGAATTGATTCTGTATATCATCCTGGACAAGAATCCCAGCTGACTGGCTGGGGCCAGGACATGAAGATGTAAGTGGGATATTGAGCAGAATGGAGGCCAATGGAATCCCATCCTTGAGAAGAGTGGGGGAGGGAAAAAAACATCAGTTGCATTAATTCAGACAGAGGCTAGAACATCTTAAAACTAGGTCATGGGATGATTGTGTTGAACTGTAGATTTTTGTCTGGAGTACCAGAATTACTTCACAGATCTAGCAGCAAACACAAATATTTATATGACCAAACAATTTTTTTTTTTTAAATTTTCACCGCTTTTCCCCCCACAAAGTCATAAAATTGAAATGACAGAAGCTACAATGTGTGTTAAGGGGTATTTTTATTTGTTTAAGACAAGGGTTGATACAGTAACATGAATACCCCTTCCTTCACTCAGCTGTCAAGACAGTATCTCAATTTAGGGGATTATTTCTCACTTAATGTTGGCAGTTAAATATATTTTCCTATTAAGAAAAAAAAAAGATTTTAACATACTACCAAAAACGCATCACATCTAGCAGTGAAATCAGCAATAAGTTGTCTCCTAAATGAAAGGTACCTTCCAACTTCTTCAGCCACAAAAATATGTTCCATGTTTCCCAGAATGGATAGGTTCAAGCCCAAAGTATTTAAATATGGTTTTAAAGCATTTAAGGATAAGATGATTTGAAACATGGTTTTGCTTGCTAGCATGGCAGGGGCCCAACTCTTTTCAAACAAATTCTTTAAAACAGCATTTGAGACTAACATAAGCTCAACCACATTCAAACTAATCTCAAACAGAGACCCAGGGTTCCATATGGATGGCCAGGAAGTTCATCTCTGCTTTGGACCCCAAGGCATGCTACTGGCACCTGGTCAGGGCAGCCTTTTGAAGTTTGTTTAAAATTTTTCCCAAGGCCTGGCCATAGACAAACTTCAAACTGCAATACTATTTTGTTCCATTCAACATTTTCTAGAAAACAAACAGGAAACTAATTTCATATAAAATCATGCTACATGTTACCAAATAGTCAAATCAAATTAACTCTGCACTAGAAATGTATTAGTGGAAGAATAGTTTATGGTCCCATGTTTGTGCATCCTATCAGAGAGCTCACGCTGTATTTCAAATCCTAATCAACTCCTAAGTCCATTTCTCTTCGACAATTAACCATGCTGCCCTTGCTACCACTATCAGACAAGTACTGTTGTAAAAAAAGTCAATAGTGTACTAGATATATCCAGAAAGCAAGTTATATACCTTATATCGTTCAAGTCAGTAAAATTATTTTGCTGAAGGATGTTCTTTCCAGCTTCCATCATTTTCTCCACTAAGTAGAAAAGAAGTTAAATTGAATGTAAACTCTAAATGTAATGCACTAAATGCCTCTAAATAATGAGGAATCTAAAAAAAACTGGGTACTTCTCTGTAACAGCCCCAACTCTTCCAGTCCATAAGAATGGTTTTGTAAAATACTATTTTAAAATCTGTAACAATTTAGTAGCAGGGATAAATTGGAAAACTCATGGGATTGATAATTAAATACAAACCCTTTTCCTTTCTAAGTCACTGATTTGTATCTAGCACAGATTGTTAGATGTGGCTGTCTGATAATGAAAGTGAAATGCAGAGGGGATGTCCATCCACTTTAGTGGTCAAACTTCCACATCAAAAAACTTCCACCCATATTTTGGCACCATTTTTGGCAGCTTCAGCAAGGCCAAAGATTTATCTTCTCATGCCTAAAACCTCCAGGCCAATGCGGATGCATATTAGTGGGTCAGAATGGTGACGTTTGCTCTGTTGCCCCCAGTGATGTACCTGCTTTATAGACAGCTGCAGGACTTCAATGTCTAGGGCCTAGCATTTTTCTTAAAGTCTGACAGCAGCAAATAGGATAAAGGCCAGCCTACACTAGTACTCCAAGAAGCACTGGTGTTAGTGAAACAGTAAGAGATGTTAAGAAAAAATGCCAGAATAGACAAGGACTAGGACTGTTAATCCAGAATCTTTCAGATTCATTTTTAAAATTCTTGTTTTTTTTAAACTTTTTTGAAGTTTAACTAGGTTGAATGAGAAACTCGGGACAAAAAATAATGTTCATGTTAACAAGAATAAACATTTCATAGTCTCTCTCTTTGATTCTTAACACACAGTTAATCAGAACATTTCTTGCAGACTAAGGCAATCATGGAGAGTGGCCAGGATTTTTTAAACCACAAAAGCTTTGACATTTTATGAATGCTACAAACTGATTAAAAACAAACAAACCAAAAAAAAACAACAACAAAAACACTAATCTGTTCTCACTGAAACTGCACCTAGCTTTAGGAACTGCACTATCTTTCCAACATCATTAATAAGCAATATCCCAATTTAGCCCAGGTAGTAAAGCTAGTAATAAAATACCTTCCACATACTTATTTCTTCTCTCCATTCTCCAAAGGAAAAAAAGGTTTTCTGAAAAGCACTAACAAAGATTCTCAACCAATTTAAACTACATCTGCAACTTCAAACAAGAAGAAATCACTATATTCTTGGATCTTAGGGCTTGTATACACTGGCAAATTGTTTGACATAGCTACAGTAGAATTATTAACCCAAAACAGAGTATCCACATAGAGGACTTATACCACCATAGCCACAGCAGAATAATTATAACTATTCTGCTATAGCTATGCCAGTCAAATTCCCTGTGTAAACAAGCCCTAATATACTACTAACCAGTAATCCTCTGATACTGAGATGGAGGAAAACCAGTGATCTCTTAATAAAACAAAACAAGTTGACTTTTTAAATTTAAAATCAGCCTTTTCAAATTTAATTTTTAAAGGTTTATTAAAATAAATACACTTTGACAACCTATGTCAAGGCCTTGACCTAAACTTAATATAATCTATTAAAATAATTTAAATAAATATTCAAGCAGTACATATTTGCTGCCAAAGTTTTAAAGAAAACTCAAACCACTGAACTGGTGGAACACACTCGCTAATTGCTAGAAGCAGGGTTTGAAGATGTTCTAAACCAACTTTTGACAGCATTTGCCTCTTCTGCAGGTGCAGAGAGAATATTTTCTACATTTCATTTTTTTCAATTTGTTCAATTCAAGGACTAGTTCATTCAAAGTTGAGAAACCAATCAGAAGTTGAAAAAAGCAGGAAAGCATGTTTTCTTCTTCCAATCTATGAATAAAACTAGGTGTGAAAGGATGATACTTACTAGTTCTAAAATCCTGAAGGACATGGTGACCAGTGCCAATCAGTTCAATGCACTAACTACAGATACTCTGCCTTTTGTTTAACAAATCCATTTTAAACGCAAAATTTGTTGTAATAGGCTTTTTTTTAAAAAATGCAGCACAGTTAAGGTTTTTTTAGTTAAATAAAACTATTTTAAAATATTGTTTGTGCATTTTTATTGAATTTCATTTTCCTTCCAAATACAGTTTGACAAATCAGAAGTAAAATGTATCATCTAGTAAACAAGTGAATCATTCACTAATTTCTAACATAAAAAATATAATAATTAAGAATCTGAATAAATGTGTGATGTCATATATTGAATAAATGTATAGATATAGTGTATTCTTCTGGTTAGCATGAAGTACCAAATCATACCAACTTTTCTTTAGGAAAAGAATTCCCAAAAGTACACCTGGAAAACTTTGATTTAAATCAATCACTTAAAATCAATGCTTTCTGTTTGCTGATTTAAGTCATGATTAAAATCTGATTTAAATCAATCTACCCTGACACTGTTATCCATTCCCATAATAGATCTTTATCCACAAAATAAGCAATGCTTAAAACTACAATGCAATTGACAATATAATGTGGCATGCATCTCTACAAGAATAAATAACAATCCACAACTGTTTTCTTTTGATTCATGCAATAGCCTTAGTTACAGTCTTACCTAGTGGTATGTGCTCTTTCTTTAGAGTCTTGCAGTTTCCCATATGCTCTATTGGCACGACCAGATAATGGTGTGGGGCCCCAGGTCTGATATCTCTAAAACAGACTAGGCCTTCAGACTAATGGAACAACAATAAGATATTAATCTGTTATTAAAATTAACACATTAGAAAACAGCAGATAACATAAAATCACTTTTACTGGACCTGAAGTGGCACTCACACAGTAGAGCATTCTATGGTTATTCAAAACACATTATAGTTCTATAAATTGTAGCATTAGCTTTACAAGTATTTATCTCAGTGATGCATGAGATGTATATTGGAATTAGTCCACAAAAAGCAATAATGCTTGTAAATAGTTACATCATCAGCCACTCCCCATCCCGGCCTCCCCAGTTCTGATGCTCGCCTACTGTAAGGATACTGCTCAGAACAGTGAGAAATTTCGAGTGACTGCCTTTCTGATGAACATTTCACTAATATCTCCATCATATTAGTGGAGGAGGTCTTCCAGCTTTTTAGCTATGCAAACCCCAAACCCACAAAGAACTCTGTACAGGCAGACCCCTGTGTTTATTTAGAGCCCCATGCAGGTTCAGGGCTTAAACTTGTGAATTATTGTATTAGTCCAATACTGCCACATTTAATCTACAGAATGATTATGGATAAAACTAAGAACCTGTCATTTACTGACATTTGGAAATTACATTTTCCCTACAGATTAAGTGAAATGATAAAGAATAAATCAGACATATTTTAATTCAAATACACATTTTTAGCTACATCTACTGCTACAAGCCCCCAAACCTCAGAGTTAACGATTGAAAAAAGTTTAGTTCTACCCTCATACTCTACTGTTGGACCCCACCCATCCCACTTTCTGGGCAAGGCAGGGAAGAATGATTTAAGTTAAGGCAGTTTAAATCTTGTTCCAAGCAGCAAGACACTAACAAGCAGCAGATGAAGATAACTAGTCTGTTCTGGGGCTATCTAGAAAAAAAAAAAAACAGTAGATTCGGTGAGTTACAGATCATTCAGCTAGAACTACTGTGATTTGGACAATCCCAACACTGGCTCTGCAGCACAGACTGCATGTCTTTGTTCGCTTGCTACTGTTCAATAATGAGGAGAATGGAAAATAATCTATCAAGTCATGAATCGCCACACCTTTCGCCGTGTTTTTGCTCAGTCGAGTCTGGGGGACCCCTGCACTTCCCTTGGGAGCCCCTGCGCTCGGTTTCCCAGACCTATGAGAAAATTCTCCTTCTCTCAACTGCAGGATCAGCAACTTCGGCTGCTCTTCCCACGGGTTAGCGAAAGAGGAGACAACCCCCAGGTCTGCCACACTGCACTGGCCAGGTCTCTCCCACCCGCCCCGGGCTCTCAGCCGGTGTATCAGCACCGGCTCGCCAGCCCCACGCGGTCACTGGCGGCTCTGCAGGGCGATGCCCGGACACCCCGGCTTAGACACGCTTAACTGTGGGGTCCCCGGCTCCTCAGAGCGCTCCCGGGGCCGCAGGGCGAGGCGCACGGGGGCAGGGCTCCGAGGGGCCGGCAGGGAAGGGCTGGTGCTCGGCGGTGCCCGGCTCCCCTCACCTCGCAGGGCAGCAGCGCGGTGCCCGGCTCCTCCCGGCGGCCGATCCTGCAGAAGACGCATTTGCCGTCGTAGCCGCCGCCACTGCCAGGGCTCGGGTCCGCGGGGGGCTGCGCAGCCTCGGGGGCGGCGGCTCCGTCCTCCCCGGCCATCGCTCAGCGCTGTTACCGCCTCCCTCCGCCCGCGATCAGCACCAGCCGCCCGCTTCCCGACGCCCGGCGCAGCCGCCGTGTCGTCCACTACAGCGCCCCCTGCCGGCCTCAGGGAGCCTCGGCCCCTCCCTCCCCGGAAATACACAGCAGGGCGCCGGGACACGTGACTCTGAGCGTGCTCGTGAGCCGGCGGCGCGCGGTGCTAACGGCACTGAGGACTTGAGGCGTCTCCTTCGCTCTCTGCGGGGGCGGGGCTGTGGGCTCGGCCAGTGGCTATGGCCGTTCTGCTCGGGCCAGGGGCGCTGACTCCCATGCGTACCCCCGGCCTAGGACCGGGCTGGCGCGCGGAACCCTGGTAGCACCGCGTCCCCCAGCCAGGCTCAGCCCGGCCCGCGGGGCAGGTGTGGAGGCGAGACACTGGCAAGGAGATAGCTGGCGGCGCAGCGCTTGGCGGCGGGGCTGGGCGGAGAGGGTGTCGTCGCGCGCAGGTCCCAACGCATGGGGCGGAGGCGGGCGCGCGCGCAGAGTGTGCAGGACCAGGGAGCGAGGCGCAGAGGGGGTTGCGCTGGGACCGGGTGCCTCTAGTAAACCCCCGATGCTGTTGTGGGCTGTGGGGTGCCCTGGGCGAATGGTTTACACAGTGCGTTGTGTCAGCGCTGTTGCAGGGCACATTTTATACACGCTCAGCGTTTGGAAAAGCCTGAGGAAGGCGGCGTTCAGGAGAGCTGGAAGACAGGAGCAAAGGCACAACTGGAAGCGGTCCTGATGCAAAGGAAAGGCAGTAGTAGCAGCAGGCCAGTAATGCTCTGAACACCAAACAATGAATCCTACCAAAACTGGGAATTTGGACAAATTGCTAAAGAGAACAAAAGACACGTACAAGTACTCAGGGAAAACAGCAGACGGGCTAAGGTACAAAACAAGTTACAGCCTGCAAGGGACATAAGAAGGCAGGAAGAGGAGGTTCATTATATACACTAGGAATGAGAGAAAGATGAAGGAAAATGTAGGTCTGTTATTTGGTGGGGAAGAAGAGTTAATAACTGATGCCATCAAAAAGGCTGAAGTGTTTAAGGCCGATTTTGCTTCTGTCATTGCTGACAAAGGTTAATAGTGACCACCTACACAAGTGATTATTAATAAAAGGGAAGGAATGCAAGCCAAAATAAGGAAAGAACAGGCGAAATATTTAGATGACTTAGCTATATTCAGATCAGTAGAGCTTTTGATGAAACTCATCTAAGGCTACGTAAGGAACTAATGGAAGCAATCTTAGAAACATTAGCAATAATCTTTGAGGAGAGGTGAGGTCCTAGAGCAAGGGATCTCAACAAAATTTTGGTGGCCTCAGAGTGTGGTCATCACCAACTCCAGTTCAACAGGTACACGTTACTCCAGAACCCCAGCACTGTAACAGCAGGCTGACAAGTATGTTTTCATTCTTGAATCATTGCACATTTTCAGCATGAGGAATTTGAGGCTATATCCTCACTACGGGGGTGGGGGGGTGTCGATTTAAGATACGCAAATAGCATAGCTGAATTCGACGTATCAGAGCCGACTTACCCCTCTGTGAGGATGGCGGCAAATCAACCACTGCGGCTCCCCCGTTGACGGCACTTACTCCTACCTGCCCTCGTGGAGTACAAGCGTCGATTCGGGGATTAAATGTCGCGTCCCAACGAGACGCGATAATTCGATCCCGAGAGATCGGTTTCTACCCGCTGATTCAGGCAGGTAGTGTAGACATAGCCTGAGATTCCTTAAATCCAAAGAGTCAAAGGAAGCTAATCTGTCTTGCAAGGCAGTTTGCAGCCAAGAAGCTGAACCAGAATTGCTGAAGGGGCCAGTCACAAAAGTGTACAGTAACTCCTCACTTAACGTTGAAGTTATGTTCCTGAAAAATGCGACTTTAAGCAAAATATTAAGCGAATCCAATTTCCCCATAAGAATTAATGTAAATGGGGGGTTAGGTTCCAGGGAAATTTTTTTCACCAGACAAAAAGCTATATAGATATATACACAGTATATGTTTTAAACAAACAATTTAATACTGTTCACAGCTATGATGATTGTGAAGCTTGGTTGAGGTAGTGAAGTTAGAGGGTGGGATATTTCCCAGGGAATGCCTTGCTGCTAAATCAGTGGTTCTCAAACTTTTGTACTGGTGACTCCTTTCACATAGCAAGCCTCTGAGTGCGATTTCCCCCCCCCCCCCATAAATTAAAAATACTTTTTTATATATTTAACACCATTATAAATGCTGGAGGCAAAGCAGGGTTTGGGGTGGAGGCTGACAGATCGCGACCCCCCCATGTAATACCCTTATTACCCCCTGAGGGGTCCCAACCCCCAGTTTGAGAATCCCTGTGCTAAATGATGAATTAGCACTCGGCTGAGCCCTCAAGGGTTAACACATTGAGCAGGAATGAAGGGGAGGGGAGATAGCATAGCAGACAGAGACAGACACACACCTTGTTTGTGGGAGAGAGAGAGAAATGCACACTCCCCCTTTAAGTAAGCTGACCCACTCTTAAATGCATTGTCTTTTTAAGTTGAGGGAGCAGCTGCTGCCCCAGGCTCTCTCTGTCTCTCTCAGTCTCTGTCCCCCACCCTGCTCTATATGGAGAAGAAGGGGTAAGCAGGGTGTAGGAGCAGGGGGAAGAGGGAAACACTGACAGCTCCCCCTTCTCCCACGTCCCGCACAGCAAACAGGAGGCTCAGGGAGCAGCTCCAAGGCAGAAAGCAGGAGCAGCACATGGCAGTGAGGGGAGGGACAGCTGCAATTGCTAGTCTGCTGGCAGCTGCTGCACAGGGAACTAAGGGGAGTGGGGAGCTGATGGGGGGCTGCTGGTCCACCCTGATTCCAAGTCCTCACCAGCTAGCTGCAACAGGCTGCTCTTCCTGCAAGCAGTGGACAAAGCAGGCGGCTGCCAAACAACATTAGAAGGGAGCATTTCACAACTTTAAACAAGCATGTTCCCTAATTGATCAGCAATGGAACAATGAAACAACTTTAACCGGACGACTTTAAGTGAGAAGTTACTGTACTGACGGACAAAGTTTCCCTCACTGAAACAATTTTCAAGATCCTCCAAGAGGATACTCATGTACTTGGTTGCACCTAAGCCAACTTTTTGCTGCACATTCCAACCAAGCTCATAAAAAACTAAAAAGTCCATTCTTCTTGTAGGTGCTGGACTGTCATTGATAGTATTGAAATAATTAATACATTTAGAATGACAATCAAATATTGTTAGCTGAGGTTTCTGAAGCTTTAGGTTCAAGGAAGCAAGCTTGGTAAAAACTCTTTCAAAAAGAACAGGCAATCATGTACTTCTGGATCTTGTAGCTTTCGGGACAGTTCCGGTGAAATTTTATTCAAAACCTCAATGAGCTCTTCCCAGAGCTCAAAGAGCCTCTGCACGCTGTCATTAAAACTAAGCCAGTGGACTGGGTTGTAATTCAGCAGCACCTGGCGTATCTCAGCCCATTTCACACAGAGTTGCGAAGCTTTATTGACACTGCTGGTGTTGACAGCATTGATGCATTTTTTCACTATGGATTCAACCTCATCCATACTTTCCATTGAAGCTTTGCTGGTAAATACTTCTTGGTGGGAAACAAAACAGAGAAACAAAAAAAGTTTCTCAGTGCACCTTTCTTGGAAGCAGTTCAATACTCTACTCATGCACTTTGCATAGCTGCTGCCCCATTAGCTGTTAAACTGCAGAGATTGTCAAAGTTAACACGGCACGCCTACATTCTCACCTGAATACATTAAAAAATGTATTTGCCAGTAGGCCTATCTCTGAGGCACCTGACATAAAACACCTTCAGAAAAACAATGGCAATCACAGTCAAAAAGTGAACGCATATGATTATCTCTGGATTCTTCATGACATCAAGACTCTCATCCAAGCACAGACTGTAGAAAGGGCTTGCTGCGACTTTTCCAGCTATTTCATTTTGTAGAAAATTCACCAGATCTCTTGTGCTCCTCTGTAATGTGTCATTGCTCAGTGATATTTCTCTGAAAAGCTTACTTTCTGGTTCTATGGCCAGAACAATTTTCTTCAGGAGTTCTCCATCACTGAATGGTTTTCTAACTTTCTCCAAAAGTAGTTTAACTTTAAAAGTAGCTACTCAATTCTGATCCGCTTTATTTAAAAAAATCTTTGAGCCGCCATTATTGTCTTTCGAACTCAGTTTTTGCATCATGTAACAGCTTGTGCCTCTGAAACTCATTGTGGTAATTCTCTTCAAGTACCCCTGCATGAGTGCTGTAGTGATGTTGCATTGCATAAATTTTGATTTGATGAATTTCTCTCTTACAAACATTGCACACTGCAACTTGCTCAGAAACGGAATCAGACAGCTTCAGAAACACTAGAAACTGCATTCCCTACTGGTCTTGAAATGTTCGTTTTTCTTCCTTCCATGTTCTGCTTTTCTTAGCAGGAGGTGGCTCTTGTGGGATCATCTCTGTATCACATTCAGAGGCACTATCTGGCACTGATTTTTTGAAAAACTTCCTAATATCCATTTGTGTCTAACTCTCTTGCCTTCTGCCACAAACAAACAACCTCAGCCCACTCAAACACCACACAGTGATCTTGCTGACAATGAGGTTGACGAATAGCTGCTTACAACAAAAACAGAAAAATTCCCTACATTTCCCATCCTTGGTAACTTTGTAGTCTTGACTGCATTGGTTACCATTTCTATGTCCCAGGTGTACTAGAATACCTGTGCTGTATAGAGGCCTTTCTTACCTTGGCCTTAACCCAACTTATGGTAATAATAATTGACACTATAGTAACAAACAGAGAATATACCACACCTTTGTAACTTCAGTGGGACTTGCAAATAAATTTTCCCACCAATGAGCGAACTTTGCATCCTTTAGTACCCGTTTAAGGATCTTTTCAATGTTTGTGGAGTGATGGATGGTAAGCATCAAATTTTTACCTTGTTTGGCCAAATCCTTAATGTGACCCTCTAGTACAGGGTGCTGGACCAATTGTTCCAATACCTTTATGTTTACCCCTAGATGGATAGGGTCTAGGTAGTTGTACAAACTGTATGAGAGCACAGTGTTCTGTACATCTAACTTTTCTGATACAAAAGTTATATCACACCTGTGTATAGTCATGACAAAATGAAGACAAATTGACATGGGGATTGTTTACAACTTCGTAAAAGAAGTTAACAGTAAATTTTCTACAAAGGCTTCTAACACAAACACAGTTGCTGTTAACTATTACTAACTCTGAATGGTTGCTTTCGTGTACCTGGAGGTCATAGTGGCATTTTCCTTGGTCTGGATCTAACCAGATATGTGGATCCATATAGACTTCGGTGACACAGATATACCGATTACCTGCTTCCCTTACACATGCACTAATATAAATACTGTAGTATTGCCCTTCACTTTCCTGCACCCAACTTTGGATGTTTGTAGGTATAACACCAACTGGTTAACATTACTACACGAAGGAATGCGGGGATATGCCCACTTTGTGCTGGCTTTGCTGATGTTTAGGATGTGAACTGTTATTCTATTCATGTCTGCATCAAAGTAAAAATGTCCTAACTTCCACTAGGCATGATGTTCTCTCTCGAAAGGCATGACATCCTTAAACATTAGGTTTTTACCTCTAGGGGAATATTACCCTGAAGTTCTGTTCTTAAGATTCCTACTGCTACATCCTGTAGCCATGCCTAGGTCTGCATACAGGTAGGTGCCCATGAGATGCTGGACTGGAGCACACCTATAGCCTTGATTATTTTATCAAGATTTTGTTTCTGGGTGGTATACCAGACATTCATGATATCTACAGTATCATAATTTAACGCATTGATTTTGTTGAGTGTAGAGGTAAGGGGCTGGCTGAGGGAGGTCATCTCGTATCCTGATTTTCTGGGCCAAGTTGGTAGTGCTCAGTGAATTTGCCACCCCAAGGCTAGTCCCACCCCTCCTAGAACTTTGGCTGCTAGGTTCCTCTTTCGTTTGGAGTACTTAGAGGTGATGCTGTCTAACCAAGCATCGCAGCCTCTTGTTAAAGATGTCACAAGGCGCACATCTGGGGGATATATGAATTAGCACCAGAATGTCCATACTTACTCTTTTTAGACAGTAACCGGGACTAATAATGAGTAACCTTTTCAGGTCCTGCTTTACCACCAGAGGGCCAATAGAGCTAACATAGGTTTTGGGCACAACAGTTATAGTCTATTTTACCCCAGAAAGACCTGCCAGGTACCACATTCCAGAATCATTTACAGACACAGACAAGTTAATACTTCCATAGCAACTAAACAAAAACCGTTCTTGAACATACGAGCAAAAATTGTTCACATATTCCAAAGCATTACAGTATTGCTTCGGTTAGGTACTACAATTTAATACAAGAAAACAGGCACTTGAAGGGGTGTGTAACCATACTCTTACATATGGTACATAGGATTACATATTTAGGAATACCTTTACTTCCTGGATCCCTTCCCTAAGTTTTTAGGCAAAATTAGACATCATACAGGCACATCTTAGGGGACTTTTTGTTATAAGTCCACAAGTACAGTTGGTGATACATCTGTCATGTAGCTTCCAAACACAGCTCTTGCCAAAATTTGGTAACCTTCCCAAAAGGTTCCGAATTTCTCTCAGTTAAGATTACATGTGTGTTATAACTAACTACAGCCATGTTTACCTTATTGCCCATTTCCTCGTTCCATTGGAGGATACAGTTGGTGTCCCTTTTGTAGGCGACCACCATTATAGGATCTTTATCATCAAGCAAACATGGTCCATGAGATACTCCCCATGATCTTTTCTCATTTCCAAGAAATTTCCAAAATTTTTCAATTTCCTTAGTATCATTCACAGGTGATTCAAGGTTACAAAAATAATGTTCCCCTTCTTCTATTGGCAACATATTATATATGTTTGTATACATTAAAAGCAATAGCAGGTGATTGATGATTTTGAACACCTGTGAGATGAACAAAGAGGGAGATTACATTTTGCATTAACTTCATGTCTTAGCCCCTTTCCACCTTTTTAATTGACGGGAGTGAAACCATTTAAGGGTTATAACTTTTTTGCCCTTTAATTCCACCTTTGTATACAGTGGGGCTGACTTTATTTGTAATTACCACAGGCCCCATCCATCTTGGGCTTAGGACATGCCCTCTTTCTGAATAAATTTGTGTAAAACACAATCCCCAATGTTCCATTCAACAGTTTTCAATGTGTCTCTTAACCATTTTCCATGAACTTGGCATTTGCCTTCAACTGTAGGGCTATCTGTCTTTGAATACAACTGATGTTACTCAGAAGCTCCTTCATATACTTATCTATCAGAACCCTGGGTTGGTAGTGGTCAGGAGGAACCCCTCCTACCCATCAATGCTCTGGAGTTTTCATCACACGACCTATTGCCTTGTATGGTGTAAAGCCATGGGAGGCTATTGTGGAGCTTAATGCCATGAAGACCAATGGCAACTTTTGGTCCCGGTTCTTTCCATTATTGCTGATGATCTTATGGAGAGCAGTTTTAATAGTCCGGTTGGTCCACCTCGACCAATCCAGAGCTCTGCGGGTGTCCCGCAATATGAAATTGTTCGATACCCAGAGCCTGACATATGGCCTTCATTATTTCACCCACAAAGTGGGGATCCTGGTCTGAGTTGATGGTTTCAGGCAGACCAAAGCACCCAAATGTTTGCTCCAGGAGGGTTTTTGCTGTTGGGGAGGCTGTATTATTTCTGGTAGGATAAGCCTCCACTCACGTGGAGAATGCATCTATGATGATGAGGCAATATTTATTACCTCTGCCCATACAGGGTAATGGCGCAATAAAGTCAATTTGTAAACGCAACCATGGCCCAACAATGTTTTGGTGTGTCATGGGGCCCTTGATTATTTTGTGGTCCGCGTTATTTTTGGTAGACTGAAGGAATTACGGATGACTGTTTCCACATCTCTAGTTATTCCCAACCACCAGCCCACACTTAGGATTCTGTTGGTGATTTTTTTTCCACTCCGAAGTGGCCTTGGTTATGTGATAGGTTGATGAGTTCTTTTCTCAAGCATCCAGGCACCACTAAGACTGGTGTAACATTGTTAAAATCTTTCCTTAGGGCCATGATGATCCCATTCTTGTTTTTGAAGATGTTCTACCCTCTACATTCCTCTTTTGACAGGAGGTCCTGGACTTTGTCAGCTTTTTGAAGGTCTACGATGTCTACCTGGCTTATGATTTCAGATTCTGCAAGTTGCGCTTTATAGATCTTTTGATCAGACTTGGTCCACAATGATGCTTTTTCCATTAATGCTGTTTGCTTTGGGAGGCTATCAACTTGATTGTTGAGTTTTGCAATTTCTGCCTGATCTTTCCTGTGTGACTTCACTTTACAGAGGTATGTATTACCTGTCCTGGAGGTAGCAAGATCTCAGGTGTGCAAAAGGTATTTTGCATAGGCGACAGGTCTTCCATCCGAGGTCTTCATGGATCTTAGGATCCATACTGGCATCCATTTTGTGAGTGCCTTCACCACCCAATCGGAGTCCGAACATACCAACAAGTTTCTGTTTGGGTTTGCGGCATCTAAGACAGCCAGGATCGCAATGACACCTGCTGCCTGTGCTGAATAGAGTAGGACAGTGCTGTGCATGATGGTCTATGAGCTGAGCTGAAGGGTGGCATAGTCTGCATGCAGCTTGCCATCCATGTGATAGCAACTTCCATGGACTACCCAGACATCAAGATGTTTATCTTTGGCTTCCTGGTACGTCATGCCCATTTTAAAGGGTGACTCTTCCTGCTCAAAGGTGTCTGATGTTAGAGGGCACTCATGCGCCTTGCCTTGTATTAGCAAAGCATATGGTGCAGCTGATAGTTGAGATGTCTTGTGAACTTTGATGTCCCAGTTGATTAAGCTAAGAGTCCACATGCTAATCTCGGGTTTGAGACCCTTCCTTCTTTTATTCGTCCTGACAGGACATACTTGATAGGAGTGTGGGCTGTTTTGAGAACTACTGGGGATATTCTGCTGACATATTCCCAGTGGCCAAGTGCCCATGTAAGGGCCAATACCTCCTTTTCACATGCTGTGTACTGTTGTTCTACATTGCTTAGTACTCTTGAGCTATATGCAACTGGTTTAGGACCATAACCAGCATCCTGCATTAGGACTGTGTGACGTTGCACTCCATATGATTTTATAAAAATATGCTGTTGAGTGTGAATATAATGTAACTGGAATATGCTTCATGCAAAAGTCTCTTGTGTTCATCCTATTTGTATAAATGTATCATTCTTGAAGGGTTAAAATTCATGTGCATTTTATATAACAACCTGGTATATGCATTGTGCCAACTCTTTTCTAGGCCCAAAGTCCAGAGTTTGGTCAAGAGACCAGAGGCCTAGCAAATAGTGATCAGCTAAGGGAAAGCTGGGGTAAACAGATAACCTTGTTTTTGCTAAAATAAGCCTAGCCCGCAAATTGCCAGGTGTTGGAGCTGAGTACTGAATAATTGTGTCTTATTCAGAGTTGCAAATTGAACAAAGCAGTCCTGTTTCTGTTGTGTTAGTTTCTTTTGTAGGGAGATGTTCTTCCCACATATCCAACCTTGAGTTTATGAAAGGTTGGCACATGTCAGTATAAGATATGGCCTCCTCCCACCTCCCTTTCCCAGGGACCAATGCCTCCCTTAAAACACAAAGGAGACCATTTTTATTGCCATATACTTTCACTATTTCTTTGCTTTAACCCCTAGGAATGTACCTGTTGGACAATCAGAAGAGTTGCTTCATTCCTGTGGACCCCAAATCAGAATTCAACACATATTTTATACTAATAAAATTTTATCAAAGTATTAATTAAATGTTAACTTGCTAACTTGAGACCATGGGCGGAGACATTATGTAACCTTTTAACCATTGGCTAATGTGCTTCTCTTGTCTTGCTGTAAAACCTATCCCAGGGTGTGGAACTGCCTACCCCCGTCACTTTCCTGCCCAAGGAAAATCTATATATTCCATTGTAATCAATTGATTGGCAGTGTCTCTGAGCCTAATAAGCAAGGTGACACTCCATCAGCGTTGTACGTAATAAACTCCTATGCTTGAGTTCTACACAGTGTGGATTTATGTTCCTTCAATCCTTGAATCTGAAACTAGGAATATAAAATATAACTCTGAGGTCCTATTTGTAGTTATGCAAAGTGTGGGTCATTAATGGTGGTTTGGAATCTTGATGGCTCCCATTAACTAGGACAATTAGTTGTAAATGGCTCTGTTTACTTGCAAGCCTTCCTGTGAATCAGGCCGGGAAGAATGAAGGCTTGGGGTCGCACAGGACATGTGACCATGTCATCTGGTACTGGAATACATCTTAAACCTGGTGCTTTTCCATTTAGAAGGATGGGTAGGAACCCAGAGACAAAGGATTCCCACCTTGTTCCAAAGCTATAAAAGAGGATGGAACAGAACAAAGGAGGCTGCAGCCATGAGAAATCCCCTAGCTACCACCTGAGCTGGAACAAGGACTGTACTAGGGGAAAGAATTGGGCCCAGACTAGGAAGGAATCTAGTCTGCGAAAGAAGCTTATGGGAACATCTCTAAGGGTGAGATTTAACTGCATTTGGTTTCCTACTTTACTGAGCTTAGACTTGTGTGTTTTTGTTTTATTTTGCTGGATAATTTACTTTGTTCTGTCTGTTATTACTTGGAACCACTTACATCCTACTTTTTATATTTAATAAAATCACTTTTGTTTATTAATTAACCTCAGAGCAAGTATTAATTCCTGGGGGAGCAAATAGCTGTGCATCTCTCTCGATCAGTGTTATAGAGGATGGACAATTTATGAGTTTACCCTGTATAAGGGTTATACAGAGTAAAACGGATTTATTTGGGGTTTGGATCCAATTGGGAACTAGGTATCTGGGTGCTGGAGACAGGAGCACTTCTTAAGAGGTTTTCAGTTAAGCCTGCAGCTTTTGGGGGACATGGTTCAGATCTGGGTCTCTGTTTGCAGCAGGCTACCGTGTCTGGCTCAACAAGACAGGGTACTGAAGTCCCAAACTGGCAGGGATAACAGGCTCAGAGGTAGTCTCAGCACATCAGGTGGCAGTTCCAAGGGGGTTTCTGTGACCCAACCCGTCACAGACAGCACATAGACCTTTTCCTGTCGTAGCCAGCTGTAACTGATAGGGAATGTTAGGCTTAGGATAAGCAAGTGTCGGAGCCTTCATAAAGGGTTTGCTTTAGTCTGACAAAGGCATTTTTCTGTTCTTCTCCCCATATCCAGTCCTGTCCCTTCTTTAGAAACTGGTACAGAGGGCAGGCCATCTTTGCGTAACCTTCAATGAATTCTCTTGAGAATCCTGTCAGGTCGAAGGAGTGCAGCCGCAGGACGGGTGAACCAACCTTAAATACTCTATTACGAGGCAGATTAGGGTCATGTGACCTTACCTTTTCCTGCCTTGCGGAGAAAAAGGGCACCAAACCTGGCAACAAGAAGGGCACCAAAAATGGAGGGACAACCACCACCCCTTGAATCCAAGATGACTAAGTAGGGAAAAACAATAAAAACAGAAAAATTTCCTACAAAACCACCTTTGTGGCTTTCTGCTCCTGGAGCTGATGGATGCTGGCACAAGATAGAACAGCTTGGAAAATACAAGCCGATCTATACGGAGAATCTTCCCACCAAAATCAAACAAGAAAGTAGTTTTAAATTGAGACACTTTGAAAAAGTTCACCTCTGATTATTCTAAGATATTTTCTTGCAAGATCCTAGCTTGAGAACAGAAAATGGGAGCTAATTTAAATGATTCCAACACAAAAAACTGTGGTGTGCAACAGCTAAGTTTGCACAAGTACAACTACCAACTCAAATATTAAACAACTTAGAAAATTCACAGTTAAGAGGTAGCAAACACACTATATAGCAGCCAGCCAACAAAAATGCATGGAAATTAAAATCTTAATCATCCATCACACACTCGTAAAGAAACCAAAATAACCTTCAACTGTATTCCTGTAGCGATTAAAGCATATGATTCTGAAACAACTTTCCATCCATCACAGTTTCAAAATCCTACTGACCATAAAACACTAAACAATTTTATTTCTAGTTTACAGTTTTCCTGCAAATTCTGGTCACCATTAAGTTTATACAAAGATGTACTTAAAATTTATTAAAAGAGGGTATGCTTGTTCTGAGACCTCTGAGTTTCTCCAGTCAGAAAAAAAACTTGACATGCCTAATCTTTTTGAAATTAAAGGAAAAAAAATGCCCAAGAGAACCCAAAAAGAAACAAAAATAAAACAGACACCGCAGAAGAGTTTTTCTGGTTTTAATTTCAGGCCTTCTTCATACACTATAAAGTAGTAAAAAAAGCCCAAGTTCCTTTGCAGATTACTTTCATGTTACTAATATCGTCAATTTTAGCTTCATTTTAGTTACTTTTTGTCTGGAAATAAAAGTATTATATTTTGCAAAGTCAGATGGTAAGCTAAGTATGTGTGCTACCTTTTCATATCTTGAGATCGGTTGAGACTCAGGAATATCATGGCCGTTCTCAAAAACATGAAGTACTTGTAACATGGCATGTGGGCACGTACAAAAGTAAAGTAGGAGTAAGCTGATCAGACCCTTAAATTAACTGTTATATTATTTTCATTATTTTTTTTCCTAGTAAAAGGAAAGTGTTTTTTTCTTTTTTTGCATAGCTTTTCTTCTTGAAGTCCCTTCATAGGTACATTGAACCAACCCAAGTTAGAAAATAGCATAACAAAATAGATCAGCTTCCACCATCTACTCCTGTATTCTGCCTCTGCTGCGATCTGTACCTTTGAACTTCTCTTCTCAAGGAGGATTCAGCTACTATTCTTATCTGAAGCATTTGTGCCTTAAGGAAGGGCTTGTATTATTCCCTCATTTTTAGGAGTATTCAAGGTTTGTAAATAAATGTAAAAGGGAAAACATCCAAAATAAGCACTTGAATGCATAAACTCCTTTATTGAAAATATTGTGATAGCACTGCATTACATATATTCAAGATTCATAGTTTAAAGTGTAAAGGGTCACAGAAGTTTGAATGAACAACACTGCTGAATATAGAAGACAGCGTTTAGATATGCTCTGACAAATACAGAGTAATGGAATAAACTGTAGTTAAATGAGAGATAGGTATGTAAAATGACAATTTTTTTGCTTATAACTAGTAAGTGGTATGCAACTAGCCAAAATGGCAGACATTAGTAGACATTCCTAGAATCTCTCAAAGCACTATGCTATTAGCAGTTTCTGAAATATCTTACAGCTAAATCCATCAGAATCTTTTTTATGGACAGGCCAAGTGGAAGAAAACAGTGTTAATAGCGTATGTGCACTGTGTTTCAGACTTCTTATTTTTACAGCATCAGTTTTTAACTGCATGAAACCTTTGTGTGGACTTGAGACTGATCGATGCTTTTGAAAAACAACAACAACAAAAAAACTTGGCATCTAAGTTCTCTTTTATTTCTGCGGGATGGGAGAAGAGGGTTAAGAGTAGTAACTAACTGGAGTTGTACTACTTCAGTGGAATATTCCAAGTGTTTACCATGCTCAAAAAAGCACTGTAAGTGCAACACCAGTTCTAAAACCTGACTTCTTTTAAGATGAATTGGATTCAGTATGATGTGGTTACATTTTGCTTTGAACTCTAGAGACAGGACAGATTCTTTTCCTAGCAGCAGAGATCATCATTTAAATAATTTTTTTTTTTTTTTAAAACAAAAACACCCACAAAGCTATTTTTTTGACAAGGCAGAATTGGTCACATACCATAAAGAAAAAAGTATTTTCTTGTTTCCTCCAGTTACCTTATGTGTCTATTGATGTTTTCACAGCACTAACTGGATTAGAGTTCAGCTCGGCCTTTCGCAAATGAAATGTCCCTCAATAGAAAAAATTCTGATCTGTATTTAAATGCCACTTCATTAAACCAAAAAAGAAATAATTAGTTACTTGTAAAAGCGTAAGTTAGCCTGTTGGTTCAAGCCTTTTTCAGGAAGGAAACCAAATATCAATTACCAAGAAAAACAGTTATTACATCAACATAATATGGCCTATTTGGGAAAGAACATTCCTTCCCACTTTTCACATTATATTTTTCCCCCTATTAAAAAACAAGATTTTCTTAAAAAAAATAAAATAAAATAAAAAATAAAAAAAGTGTAGGGTAAGACTCATGAAAGAGAACTAGTTTTCTGTGCCACCAAGGAAGTGGCTGAGAAAAACAACCTGTGTTTCTTTTCAGACATTTTCTTAGTCATAAGTATAAACATGCTGGGGCAGATCCTGAGCTGATATAAACTGTCATAGCTCTACTGAAGTCAATGAAGCTATGACAAGTTACACTAAGAATGTGCCCTGCTGTCCCATATATTGCCAGCAGAAAACCCAATTACTAGGAAGATGGCAGCAGAGTCAATAATGAATGCTGACAGCACCCACCTCTCTCCCACCATCTGAAAGAAATCCAGAATTATGCACTCAGTGTTTCTGCCAAAAAACAAAAACCCTAAATTAGGGCAACAACAACAGCAAAACAGAAACAAAAAGTTTCATTTACAAAATAAAAAAAAAAAAATATAAAACTAACTTTAGAAATCAAATGGATTTGTTGCCAACACACATGAAAACTACCTCAATAGTATTTTTCTGTCAAATTCTGAGGTTTTAAACATTAAAAGAAAAAAAACATACCTAATACATTTTAAACAAATGAACTATACAATGAACAATAAATAAAAAGATTAAAAAAAAAACATGTTCCCTTTAAGTGCTGTGTTCATCTATTATTTCAGATGATTATTATTGTTTTCATGGCAAACAAAGTATGTTGTAGATTTTCTTTTTGGTTAGCACTTATATGTAATATAAATACACATGGAATGCACTATATATATTTTTTCCACAGTTACAGAAAACAAAACTGTTTTAAACAAATTCATACACCATGAATGTCTTCATAAGCATCTTGTTTCCTTATTCAAGGAATGTTGGTGGGAAGAGAGTAAAAACACTAACACACACTGGTCCTCTTATTGTTTTCTCCATTTCTGCCTCTTAAAATTGGGTCTCAAAATGTTTTCGTGTAGTCATGTCCTGCTACGATATCAGAAAGAAAGTGTTACTCTGTGAGGCAGCCTGTGCTGGGGATTTAGCTTTCAGCATCCTCAATGAACCCAGTCCATAAGGCAATCCGTACTTCACTCAAATGTCCATACTTCCACATCTTGTATTATGAAATCTTCTTTCTTGGATAAGATGTCATTATTGAAGGTGCTGCAGGAGTTGCTTCGCCCATGATACAAGTCAGCATCTAGCCATAAACCAAATCGACCACTAAAAAAAAATAAAAAATAAAAATAAAATTGTTAAAGTTTGAACTTTATCTACAGCAGCTAAGCCCACATGCTTGTTAGCTAGAAACAAAACAAAAACCCCACAGTTTGGGCAAAAAACAGTTACCTTCTTGTAACTATTCTTCGAGATGTATTGTTCACATCCATTCCAATCAGATGTGCACGCATTGCGTGCACGGTTGTCGGAAACTTTTCCCTTAGCAACTCCCATTGGGTCGGCTAGGGAGCCCCCTGGAGTGGCACCTTCATGGTGCTCAATACATGACCCTGCCAACCCAACCCCCCCCTTGAGTTCCTTCTTGTCCACATCTGTTGGAGTATCCGGCAACACATCTCGAAGAACAACAGTTACAAGAAGGCGAGTAACCATTTTTTCTTCAAGTACTTGTTCATGTTGATTCCAATCAGGTGACTCCCAAGCTCTCCCCCGGAGGTGGGGTCGGAATTAAGGAATCACTGACTGGAGAACCACCCTCCCAAAGGCGGTGTCCTCTCTAGCATGCTGGGTGATGGCACAGTGGGTGGTAAATGTGTGCACCAAAGACCAGGTTGCTGCTCTGCAGATCTCCTGGATGAGCACCTGGGCCAGGAAAGTGGCAGACGAGGCTTGAGCTCGTGTCGAGTGGGCCGTATTAGCCGGGGCTGGGATCTTGGCAAGGTTGTAGCAGGTATGGATGCAGCCCGTGATCCAGGAAGAAATGCGTTGTGAGAAGACGGGAAGTCTCTTCATCTGGTCTGCCACTGCTACAAACAGTTGGTTCGACTTCCTGAAAGGTATTGTGTGCTCAATGCAGAATGCTAGCGCTCTCTGGATATCTATAGTGAGTGAAGCCTCGGCTCCGGCGCATTAGCATGTGGCCTGGGACAGAAGACTGGTAGAATTCAGATACCACCTTTGCCAGGAAGACTGAGTGCAGCCTGAGTTGTACTTTGTCCTTATAGAAGACTGGGGGGAGGGGTGGCGTGGGGGGATGGAATCGAAGGTTAGTGCTTTTAAACTTGGACACCCTCCTGGCTGATGTGATGGCAACCAGGAATGCCACCTTCCATGAGAGATACAGAAGGGAGCATGTAGCCAGTGGTTCAAATGGGGCCCCTCCATTAGCTTAGAGAGAACCAGACTGAAATTCCAAGCAGGTACGGGCAGTCGGGACTGTGGATATAGCCTATCCATGCCTTTCAGGAAATGGCCCACCATTGGGTTGGCAAATACTGAGCACCCCAACTCTCCCAGGTGGAACGCCAAGATGGCCACGAGGTGTACCCTGATGGATGATCCCGCCAAACCTCGCTGCTTCAGACGATGTTCCAGCATGAACAGTGTAGATGCCTAAAGAGGAGGTACAGGACGCTGCTCACACCATCATGTGAACCTTTTCCACTTACCTAGCTAAGTGGCCCTGGTAGAAAGTTTCCGGCTACCAAGCAGCACCTCCCTCACCGATTCCGTGCACTGGAGCTCCGTTGGGTTTAACCATGAAGCTTCCAAGCCATGAGATGGAGGGACTGGAGGTCTGGATGAAGGAAGCGACCATGGTCCTGTGTGATCAGATCGGGGTAGAGTGGCAGTGCAATTGGGGTGTCCACTGACAGCTCCAGAAGTGTGGTGTACCAATGTTGGTATGGCCATGCTGGGGTCCGCTTTGTCCCTGCGGATCTTAAGCAGCACCTTGTGGATGAGTGGTATCAGCAGGAAGGCATACATTAGACGGTCTCCCCAGGGTAGCATGAATGCATCCGAGATAGAGCCCGGACTGTGTTTTTGGAAAGAGAAAAACGTTGGACACTTCCTGTTGCACCTGGTACCAAATAGGTCTACCCGGGGAAACCCCCACCTTTGGAAGATGGAATGTACGACATCTGGATGCATGGCCCATTCGTGGTTGCGAAACGACCTGTTGAGGTGGTCTGCAAGCTCGTTCCGTATTCCATGGAGATAAACGACTCACCTTGAGGCATCCTATGTAAAACATGGTGGTGGTGTCGTCGGCCATCACCGCCACGCACTGACCCTGAAGTCTGGCCTGGAAGGTCTGGCAGGCTAGACGCACAGCTCTGAGCTCCTTGATGTTGATGTGGAGTGAGAGCTCGACCTGCAACCACAGACCTTGCGTCTGTAGGTCTCCTAGGTGGGCCCCCCAACCCAGAGCAGATGCATCTGTTACTAGGGTCATGGAGGGTTGAAGGGTGCTGAATGGGAGTCCTTCGCAGACCGTGCAAGGGTCTAGCCACCATTGAAGGGATTCTAGAACTCGCTCCGGTACTGTCACTACTGAGTCCAAGCTGTCTCGACCTGGGTAATAAAGTTGAGGCGATCCATGCCTGGAGCGGCCTGACCCTCAGTCTGGCATGCCCGACCATATAGGTGCAGGCTGCCATGTGACCGAGGAGACTCGGGAATCCCCTTGCAGTTGTGGTGGGGTACTGCCCGAGAGTCTGGATAATATCTGTCATTGTTTGACATGTGGACTCCGGCAGGATTGCTCTGGCCTGTACTGAGTCCAGCACCACCTCGATGAATTCTATTCTTTGAGTCAGTGAAAGCGTGGACTTGTTCATGTTGAGGAGGTGTCCTAGTCTCTCGAAGGTGTCTCTGACTAACCGGACTTGGGACTCCACTTGTTCCCTGGAGCGCCCCCGCAGCAGCCAATCGTCGAGGTAGGGATACACCTGTACCTGCCTCTTTCAGAGAAAGGCTGTGACCACTGACATGCACATATTATAGATGTCGATAGACCGAATGGGAGCACTGGGAACTGGTAGTGTTTGTGGCTGACCACAAACCTCAGGAAAAATCTGTGGGCTGGAGGAATGGCTATGTGAAAGCACACATCTTTCATGTCGAGGATGACGTACCAGTCCCCCGGATCCAGGGAAGGTATGATCATGCTCAGGGAGGCCATGCGGAACTTCAACTTCACCATGAGCTGGTTGAGTCTTCTTAGGTCTAGAATGGGTCTGAGACCTTCCTTCACTTAGGAGATGAAGTATCGGGAGAGAATTCCTTGCTCCTTAGGAACCTCCTTCACTGCCCCTATGGCAAGGCGCGAGTGCACCTCCTGAACAAGGAGTTGCTCGTGAGAAGGGTCCCTGAAAAGAGATGGGGAAGAGGGGTGGGAGGAAGGGGAGGAGCAGAACTGGAGAGAATATCCCACTTCTACTCTGTGAAGCACCCAGCCGTCTGATGTTATTTGTAACCATGCATGTAGAAGTGGGACAGACAATTCAGGAAGTATGGGGAAGGATCTGGGATATTGGCGGGTACGCCGTCCTCAGGCATCCCTTCAAAATCCTTGTTTAGAGCCCGACAATGACTTGGTTGGGCCCTGACCTTGCCCTGAAGGGGGTATGAAGGCTTGTGCCTGTGATTTCTGCTCCATCTATAAAAATCCTGCCTCGGCCAAGGAGGATATGGATATTGCTGTTGCAGTGGCTGGGGCTTAAAGTGCTTGTGTTGGGTTGCTGGGTGTGCATCCCCAATGACTTCATGATCGCCCTGGAATCTTTCAAACTGTGCAGCTTGAAGTCAGTCTGCTCCGAAAAAAGCCCTGCGCCCTTGAAGGGAAGGTGCTGCAGGGTTTGCTGTATTTCCGGGGGTAGCCCGGACGTTTGGAGCCATGGTACAGGTGGCCGAATCTGTCGAGTCCAGGGACGCCTGCAGAGAGGTCAGTGTAACTGCCTTCCCTTCCTCGACGACAGCAGCGAATTCCATTCTGGAGTCCGCCGGGATCATGTCTTTGAACTTCAACATGGTGGTCCATGAATTTAAGTTATATCTACTGAGGATAGCCTGCTGAGTGGCTATCCTCAGTTGTAGACTGCCCGTGGCATAGACCTTTCTGCCGAAGAAGTCCATCCTTTTCGCTTCCTTGGATTTGAAGGCTGGCCCTTGCTGTCCTTGACGCTCCTTCTCATTGACTGCTGACACAACAAGCGAGCATGGCTGTGCGTGTGAGAATAAATACTCATATCCCTTGGAAGGGATGAAGTATTTACCAAAATTTGAGTACCAAAATTCCTATGGTACCAGAAAGGATCCTGGTATCGATGCTGTAGCCAAGGTTGCCGTAGCTGAAGCTGATGGTACCAATGATGATGGGCATACAGCAGATATTATAGATGTCAGGTGCCGATGCTCGCTTGGTACTGAGGATACTACTTGTACAGGCATCCCTGACTGAGCTGCTTGCATTGGTAATGATGATGGGGCTAAGGTGCGTGACAGCAACAACTGCTGAACAGGATGCTTCGTTGCTGATGGCAGGGTCGAACTCAATGGTACCATGTGCTTACCCTCCCCTTACTAGTGGAGGGTATAGGTGCCATATCAGAGCTGTGTTTGGAGCTCTGGGAGTTTGCAGGCTCACAGGTACCAGAGGAAGAGTCCTTGGCCTCAACAGTACCCTTTGAGACTGAGGACCTTGATAGGAACCTGGTCTTTTTTGGAGATAGAAGAGTGAGAGTCCACGCTTCTCTTTCTGGGAGTCTTCCCAGCAGGCTCCAAAGACTTTCCTTTTTTAGAGGAGGCATGCCCTGAGGCTAATGGGGTGCTGGATCTGTCCAGGGATTCTTCTGACCTGGCTCAGAGAGTAGTTGCAGGAAGCATTCCATGGCCAACAATCTGAGAGATTTATCTCCCTGCTCTTCCTAGCTGTGGACTTAAGGGCCAAACAGAAGGAACGTTTCTGAGACATGTGGAACTCTCCCAGGCAACAGACAAACTTGGAAGTGCCCATTGCTTACTGATATAGCTTCCAAGCAAGAGAGGCAGCATTTGAAGCCTGGTGAGCCAGGCATGCCCTACCAGAAGAAGACAAGTCTCCCCAGAGGGAAAGAGGGGGGAGGGGGAGGAAAACCACCCACAATCATCTAACCAAAACTAAACTATGGTAAACATGAAGTACAACGATCTGTGCAAAACAAAGAGAAGGCCAATTACACTCTAGGTGGACATGCTAGGTGTTCCATAAGGCTGAGGCAGTAGAGAAGGAACTGAGGGGTGGTTTGCGTGTGCATCCCTATGTAGCCTTAGTGTCTGCCACCAGGAAGCATAGGGTGTATGCGCAGGCCAAACAGACACTGCTGACTAGAAATCTCCGATTATGGGCTCAGGAGACGCATGTGCGCCTGACGCGGAGCACCCATAGGGAAACTATTCAAAGAAGGATAAATTAATCTACTGGACTAACCAGTTTTAACTTAACTTTCATACTTACATGTAACACTATCCCTTCTCTCCCAAAGTGTAGTCAATTATAGGATTTCAAAACCAAAAACCACACACTTACCCTCCACCTCCAAGTTCTAGAGAGCTGATATCTCCATTGATAAAGTAGGTGTTTTCTCCAGACCACTTAAACACCTACAAATGCAAGACCCAAATTTGATTATTGGGAATATAATAAAGTAAAAAAGTAGGCTGGGGAATTATTCTGGGCAATTTAATCTCTCTCTCTCTGTGTGTGTGTGTGTGTGTGTGTGGGTGTGGAGAAAAAAATAAAACAGCATGGTTCATATCTAAAAAAGGCACTAGATTGGTTTAAATTTTACATGTGTCCAATCAATACGCCTTTCCTTTTCATAGACTTTTTAATTTCTTCAGTATTTAAAAATAAACAGTCTATTTACATTTTAGGGGTGTCTCACAGTTGCCCCATTCTCTAGTTTCTTGTCACTATGATCTAAGCACTTTGTGAAATCATGAACTGCTTCTGTAGTTGCCACCTCTGGTTTTATGAGTGTTCCATGGTTTATTCATTACATCTTCCCACACAATCAACTTAGAACCCTCTTCTCACTCTTATGGAAGAGACTGGTCCAGCTCCTTCAACCACTTTTGCTGAAAGTATTGAAGTTTGGTAGCACTGAATGAAGAGTTTAGTGATTAGCTGCATTCACAAGAAATTTGTGACACACCTTCAAACTGATGCTTTCTGAGGACTCAAATTTTTTTCTTCTCTCTCTGACCAAGAGAAGTTGGTCCACTAAAAGATATTACTCCTCCCACCTTGTCTCTCTAATATCCTG
Source organism: Trachemys scripta elegans (assembly GCF_013100865.1). Taxonomy (NCBI): domain Eukaryota; kingdom Metazoa; phylum Chordata; order Testudines; family Emydidae; genus Trachemys; species Trachemys scripta. The sequence continues at coordinate 110,692,189 of NC_048300.1, forward strand.
GAACCAACATGGCTACCTCAACACTGCAAAAGGTTCTCATGATAAACATACTGTATCAATAATGTTTTGTCAAGCATGTTTCACAAATGGAGCTCCCCCTAGCCTTGGGTCCCCTCCCCCAGCAAGTTACCTTGAAGTTTGGACTAAACGTGTAGAGGAAAGTTTCGCCTGTGCCGTAATAGTGATCACTAAATTTGAAAGGATGTGTTGCATATGCTCCAAATATCTGTCAAAACAAAAATGGTTGTGTCATACTTGAAGATAATTTGCAAAATTCAAAAGGAGAAAGGCCTTTCAAATATAGTTTCTGACAAATAACTGCACTGATGTTTTAGGTAGGTTAAAGGCTAATTAGTAAAATTTGGGGGGGGGAGGTGCTGATCTGTGTCTGGGTTGTCCACACCCCATTTTAGTTTTAAAAGCCACATGGCTCCAGATATGAGGATTCTAGAAGCTATTGGAGAACTTCACACCAGTCCTAAAGATGCTCTATGCTATTTTATAGCAGATTGATAACTGAATTCTGCTAGTGACTGGGATGGATGCTTGCGAGAACACTATTACAATTGCAAAGCATGCTCCTTAGAAATTGTGAGTTGCTGTAGAGATTTTAACTCGTTTAGTACTAATATTTTCCTGGGTTTGAGTTTAAGGATAAATATGCTAATTTAGCAGTACTAAGCATAGTATAACATACATCTTGTCTTATTTTGTCTCATACTATTCCATATAATTGAATTTGGCTGAAAACTACTGCTTTGCTAGCAAGCGTATGCAACTCTTAAAATTGTATGGAATACTCATGTGAAGGTTGTACTGCAAATGATAAAGACCGTAAATAGATTAAACTATCATAAGGTCTTCTATAATGGGGTCACTCCAATCAAGGAGACTCCCAAATAAGTGCACTATACTCAAGTCCTAACCTGGTTGTCCATATCTTTGATGACAAGGAGGACTGGATTGTCAAGAGACGCTGATTTCCTGTACAGAGTTTTCAGGCTGGTTCCATGCTCCAATGTGCTATATGCAAGCCGCCACGGATATCCCTGCACTCTTGCTGGCAGACAGCGGGCAAGCTAGGAGTGAAAGGAAAGAATGGTGTAGACATTTAATTATATAGGATTTCTCTCTCTTCATCTCAAGTCGACAGCCAGTAGAGCACTGCAAGAAGCTGTGCCTGATACCTGGACACTACAGAGATGGGTATTTACAATGCACCCAAAATAAAGAGCTGAAGCATTGTGGTTAGAAATTTAAATTTGCAATAGTGTGCCAATATAATTTCTAATGTAACTGTTCCAGTGTCAGCAGGGAAGAAAATGAGAATGTGGGGAAGGGAGTAAACCAAAACTCCATTACTAATTATACCTGTTCTATGTGCATATTCTCTAGGAGCGCGCTGTGGTGCTTTAGGATAGGTAAAGAATCACCGTCATCTTCCTCATAGTAACTGCAAATGCTCTTTCGACGTTTTGCCTCTTCTACAGTGATAATCTGAGACAAGAGGACACAAGTATTATAAATTTGAGTCAATTTCTTGAGTTTTCATTAACTTTAAACCTGAAAGAGTGAATTAGACTAATGGAGTTAAATTAGTACCAGGCCCAGATCTTGTACACTGTGAAGCAGCTCCAGAAAGCTAGTATATCCTACATATGCAGGACCACGCCAGCGTAAGGGGATACCCCAGGGACAATGTTACATATTGAATAAAGAAGTGTTGTTGACCCTGTCCCACAATACAAAAATCAGGGGTCACCTGATGAAATTAAATAGGCAGCAGATTTAATACAAACAAGAGAAGTACTTTTTTCATTCACCACAATTAATCTGTGGAACTCATTGCCATGGGATTTTTGTGATGGCCAAAAGTATAACCGAGTTTAAAAAAAAAAAGAGAACTGAATAAATTCATGGAGGATAGGTCCACCAATGGAAATTAACCAAGATGGTCAGGGATACAACCTCTTGCCCGAGGCAACCCTACACTCTGACTGCCAGAAACTGGAAGATGGGGTGGATCACTCCAAAATTGCCCTGATCTGTACACTCTCCCTGAAGCTCTGGTACAGTCACAGTCAAAAGACAAGATACTGTGTCAGACCACTAGTCCATCTAAGTATTGCAGTTCATATATTCTTATTCTATGGGTAGCACAGGACATGTCTTCCTTATGGCTTGACAATTCCTTGTTGCTGTATTAACCCCTTGGGGCCATTAGCTGGTGAAATAACTAAGCTATGTTGGGGAACTGGCCTGGTACATACTTAGTCCAACATCAAAGGAGTGCAAAGGCCACCTCCTCCTGAGAGGCACAATGCGCATCTGGGCCACGGGGCTTCAGATGTTCTTTTAAATATGGAGGACACAGAAGCTTCTTCGTTTTCCTTCCTGCAGTTAGTCAAGCGCAGTAAACTCTTCTCAGATGCTAATGCATAGCAGTAGTATAAATAAGGCTTTAAGTTTCACTTCCCATTATTCAAGCATCAGAGGGGTAGCCGTGTTAGTCTGGATCTGTAAAAAGTGACAAAAAGTCCTGTGGCACCTTATAGACTAACAGACATATTGGAGCATAAGCTTTCATGGGTGAACACATGCATCTGACGAAGTGGGTGTTCACCCATGAAAGCTTATGCTCCAATACGTCTGTTAGTCTACAAGGTGCCACTGAACTTTTTGTTACGTTTTACTTTCCATTATTGCTAAACTAACAACAGCCCTTTCTTGCTCATTAATAAACATTTATTTATATGAACTGAAATAAAACACCACACCAAAGAACCAAAAAGAAAGTTACATTTGAGCAAAACCTGGAAGAAAAGCACGTACTCTGAAAGCTGAATCATATAGGCAAGCTCTCAATGAAACTATATGCTCAGTCAAGTATTTAGTCCCAAATTATTACTAATGTAAATTCTTTCTTGTCTATAAAATAGTCATTTTGGGAAACTGATGCTTATTTCAAGAAATTTTAAGAATTTATTCCAAGGTCAAAGGTCTCATGGTATGATTTTTTTAAAATACATTTTCAGTTGAAAAACTATCCAATAATTCTTTGGAAATGTGGAGAGGGATGGGTTACTGATAGTTTTTAAATCTGAGTGTGCTACAACTTTAAAAACAACATTGATCCACATAAAGACTCATTAGTCAGATTTGGATTCAAATGTTCTTTCTATAGTTAGAAGGAAAATGCCATGCCCCCAGAACTCCATTAAGGTCATTGCCTGTTCCAGTAAGGCTATAACTTTAGTGAGAACTGACGGCAGAGTCTGGCTTCAAATTTATCAGTTATCTAAACCCACTCTCTCTATATACAAACTTATTAGCCTACAATTCCCACTCTGATGACCTGGAATAATGGCCCTAATCTTTGTGCTGGGTGCTCTGCAGCCAACTCATAAGTGCAGCTTTAGGCTATCTTTACAGTGCTATGCAAAGCCATTCCCCTCCAGCATCAATTACAAAAGCTGTTGTAATTTGCAGAAGCTGCCAAGAATTTCCAAGAAGCCCTCTCCTCCTACTTTAGCCACAGGTAGAAGCTGCTGGGTCAGCTATCTGCCCCGAGCCCCAGCGCTCCTCCCAGATCTAAAGCCCTGAGCCCTGGTGCTCCCATGGGGCAGAGGCCCTGAGGGCCCCTCCCGTCCCAAGCCTTGATCTCCCCCCACCCTGCAGCTGCAACCTCAACTCCCTCGTGGCTGAAGTCTGTAACATTTTGTTGAAAGTTACAGAACATTTCAGATATATGAACAACCTCCATTTCCGAGGTGTTCGTAACTCTGAGGTTCTACTGTACAAACTAAAATTTCATACAATGACTTGTTTATACTGCTCTATACACACACTATACACTGAAATATAAGTACAATATTTATATTCTAATTAGGGCTGTCAAGCAATTAAATAAATTAATCGCGATTAATCACACTGTTAAACAATAATAGAATACCATTTACTTAAATATTTTGGATGTTTTCTATATTTTCAAATATATTGATTTCAATTACAACATTGAGCACTGTACACTTTGTATTCTATTTATATTTATTTTTATTACAAATATTTGCTCTGTAAAAAAACAAAAAAATAGTATTTTTCAGTTCACCTAATACAAGTACAGTAGAGAAATCTCTTTATAATGAAAGTTAATTCTACATTTCTAAGTTCATATACAAAAAATAACTGTATTCAAAAATAAAACAATGTAAAACTTTAGCGCCTACAAGTCCACTCAGTCCTCCTCCTTGTTCAGCCAATCGCTCAGACAAACAAGTTTGCTTATATTTATGGGAAGTAATGCTGTCCGCTTCTTGTTTACAATGTCACTTGAAAGTGAGAACAGGCGTTCACATGGTATTGTTATAGCTGGTGTCACAAGATATTTACGTGGCAGATGCGCTAAAGATTCATATGTCCTTTCATGCTTCCACCACTATTCCAGAGGATATGCATCCATGCTGATGACAGGTTCTGCTCGACAACGATCCAAAGCAGTGAGGACCAATGCATGTTCATTTTCATCATCTGAGTCAGATGCCACCAGTAGAAGGTTGATTTTGATTTTTTTTTTTTTGGTGGGTTCGGGTTCTGTAGTTTCCACATCCAAGTGTTGCTCATTTAAGATTCCTAGCAGCATTCTCCACAACTCCTCTCTCTCAGATTTTGGAAGGCACTTCAGATTCTTAAACCTTGGGTTGAGTGCTGTAGCTATCCTGAGAAATCTCACATTGGTACCTTCTTTGCCTTTTGTCAAATCTGCTGTGAAAGTGTTCTTAAAATGAACATGTGCTGGGTCATCATCCAAGACTGCTATAACATGAAATATATGGCAGAATGCGGATAAAACAGAGCAGGGGACATACAATTCCCCCCCAGCCACCCAGGAGTTCAGTCACACATTTAATTAACTTTTTTTTTTTTTTTATTTTATTTTTTTTAAATCAAGCATCGTCAGCATGTCCTCTGGAATGGTGACCGAAGCATGAAGGGGCATATGAATATTTAGCATATCTGGCACATAAATACCTTGCAACACTGGCTACAAAAGTACCATGCGAATCCCTGTTCTCACTTTCAGGTGACATTGTAAATAAGATGCAGTAAGCAGTATCTCCCGTAAATGTAAACAAACTTGTTTGTCTTAGCAATTGGCTGAACAAGAAGTAGGACTTGTAGGCTCTGAAGTTTTACATTGTTTTATTTGAGTGCAGTTATGTAACAAAAAAATTAAATAAAAAAAATCTACATTTGTAAGTTACACTTTCACCATAAAGAGATTGCACTACAGTACTTGTATGAGGTGAATTGAAAAATACTATTTCTTTTGCCATTTTTACAGTGCAAATATTTGTAATGAAAAATATAAAGAGTGAGCACTGTACACTTTGTATTCTGTGTTGTAATAGCAATCAATATATTTGAAAATGTAGAAAAACATCCAAAAATATTTAATAAATTTCAGTTGGTATTCTCTTGTTTAACAATGTGATTAATCACGATTATTTTTTTTTTAAATCACAGTTAATTTTTTTTTAGTTAATCGCGTGAGTTAACTGCGATTAATCGACAACCCTAATTCCAATTGATTTATAATTATATGGTCAAACTGATCATGGAAGCAATTTTTCAGTAATAGTTTGCTGTGATACTTTTGTATTTTTATGTCTGATTTTGTAAGTAGTTTTTAAGTGAGGTGAAACTTGGGGGTGTGGAAGACAAATCAGACTCCTGAAAGGGATACAGTAGTCTTGAAAGGTTGAGAGCAACTGGTTTAAGGGATGTGAATTTTCTGCTTTTTCCTCTCTTCTCATTAACTGTGGTCTCCCTGGAACCGGTACTTTTTTACCTTTTAATTTTTGAATATTTTATGAGTGACTCCGCTCCCCCCCACTGTAATCAAAACAACCACCCCCTCCCCCACTAAGCTTTCATAATGCCTCCAGGTTTCAAAAAGAAAGAACTTATACCAAGTCTACTGGCCAAATATGTTTGTAGTGATGTATAAATGAATTTGCAGAGGCAAGCAACGGCAGATATGTTTCTTCTTAACAAGTCCATCATCAATTCCTATCAGTCAAGAATAAAAGTCAAGCCCCTCCTACCACCCAAAAAAGGGACAGAAATCCAGTTCTTAAGAAGTTAAAACAAAAAGGCATTCAATGAAGACAAACTCACCAAAAGTTCACCTACTTGCATCACACCAGATGAATTAAATATCTCAATGCTGTAGTCCAGGGGTCGACAACTTTCAGAAGTGGTGTGCCAAGTCTTCATTTATTCACTTAATTTAAGGTTTCACGTGCCAGTAATACATTTTAACATTTTTAGAAGGTCTCTTTCTATAATATATAACTAAACTATTGTTGTATGTAAAGTAAGTAAATAAGGTTTTTTAAATGTTTAAGAAGCTTCATTTAAAATTAAATTAAAATGCAGAGCCCCCCGGACCGGTGGCCAGGACCCGGGCAGTGTGAGTGCCACTGAAAATCAGCTCACGTGCTGCCTTCAGCACGCGTGCCATAGGTTGCCTACCCCTGCTGTAGTCAGACCAAAATAGCAATGAAGAGGTCTGCATTACCAACCATTTACAGGTCAGTTCAGGTAGCATAAACATTAAAAACCCCACAGAGAGCTGAACTGCAAGAAGGTTTTTAAGTACTGCTATTTTTAGGAACAAAGAAGCAAGCCCCTGCGTGCAAAAATACCCAGTTAAAATGCATTTTAGTTTATTGGTGCAGAGATAGAACACAGCACCACAGCACTGTATGCCATCCAACGTACCTGCACAAAAGGCTCCTGGTCAGGTCTGACACAGTAAACAATCCGAATATCCAAAGGTATTTTTCGCACTCTCATTGTTATAGAATTTATTTTCACTGTATCAAACTTCTCTTCTGTACTGCCAAAGCTGTTTCTTACACGCTAGACAAGGCAGCTACTGCTTCTGACACGCTGTGATAACATTGCTTATATACTTCCCTGGTACAGTCTTACTTTCTGTTTCCCCAACATCAAGCATAAGTTTCACAAAGGATTATGACCAAATTAGGGCTTCACTCAAAGCCATTGCCTGGTAGATTCACCTTCATATGTAAAAGCTTTAAAGGTTTTTTTTTTTTTTTTGGGGGGGGAGGGAGGAAACCTTTGGAACCATTTCCAGCTATTTCCTTATTGCCACCAGCACATATTTAAAATAGAACAATGAGAGTTCAGCATGACAGGAGCAGCGGTTTGTCTCCTGTGCCTTGTGGTAGGCATTCTGCAGCTCCTTCACTTTGACCCTGTACTGCAGAGTGTCCCAGTCATGGCCCCTTTCTGTCATTCATCATGAAATCTGTCCGTAGGTACCATAATTCCTATGGCTGGAGCGTGGCTGGGACTGGACAGCCTCCTCTCCCCAAAAGCTGATGAGGTCCAGCAGCTCGGAATTGCTCCAAGCGAGGGATTGCCTGGTGTGTGGAGCAGGCATGGTCACTTGGAAAGATGTGCTGAGACCACTACATGTGTCACTGAGCAAAAAGGAAGGGGACTTTCAAAATTCCCCAAGGAATATAAGGGGTGTGGCTCATGGTTGGTCACCTGAGGGCAGGGCAGGGCAGTAGAGTTCAAACCGATGACCAGAGGCAAGAACAGACTGTAATTGACCAGTGTCTCTACACTGGCACCGCGGCGCTGTAGCCCTGGTGCAGAAAGCTGTACACCTCTCATCGAGGTGGTTTTTTTACAGCACTGCAACTGCGCAATTTTTGCACACTAAGTGGCTTGGCATAGTGTACACACCTCGGGAGTTACTGCACAGAAAGCTGCTTTACTGCACAGAAACTTGCCAGCGAAGAGAAGGTCTAAGTTATTCCATCATCTTTTCTTCCTCTCTTCAGCTTCCCTCAACCTTTCTCTCTCTCTCTCTGTCCTTGGGTTTATTATCCCTCCCCATCACATCTACTTACACATCATGTGCTTGAACTAACAACTGCACAGTGAAACTTACCATATATACTTGTTCATAAGCCAAATATTTTTGGTAAAAAAATGACACATCAAAGAGTGGGGGGTCAGCTTATAAACGGGTCTACACCAACATTTGATGATTTTAAACTCTATGGAATCATTGAATTGAATATCTAATGCAGGGATTGGCAACCTTTGGCATGCCCCTGCCAGGGTAAGCACCCTACCGGGCAGGGCCGGTTTGTTTACCTGCCACCTCCACAGGTATGGTTTAAAAACTTGTTATGCAAATACTTACTGCAACTATTATACAGTCTATTGATTCTGCTGGAATTAGAAAGTTCCTTGCTTGGCCACTACTTGACCACTAGAGGATGATGGGAAAGGAGAGCAGTAGGGATGAGAGTAGGTATGTTGGACAGCCACAAAGCCTGAGGACACCATAATACAAGGAGTAAGAGTCCTATCAGTAAAAAAAGTACCAGAATGTTAGAAAAATTAAGAGAGAGTGTGTATTTAGATTCTCAGTGGATGATGCACATTCCCTGTATCATTCTTGAATCTCTGAAAAATAGAAGGCACTTACCTCCCAGCTTTTAGTTGATGGCTCACTGAAGAAGTTGTCTATCATATCAAGCTCTTCCTTTTCCACCACTACAAAACCTTGCTCTTTGGCATCTTTTCCATATACTTCTGGTGACCATTGAACAAAAAATGTATACAGATGATCTACCCTGTGAAACAAAACAAGAGAAGACATGGTATTCAGTTTTCCACAGAATTGACATATGGTATGCAAATTTCACTCAATGGCAAAGAATGAACAACAATTCAAGTTTTTGTCTATATATTTTCACACTCAAATTAATGCATTGCACAGCTACAGCTCCTTACAGCATTTTAAAATTTCAGCTCACGTCACCTTTGTGTTTTTCCCTTATTTTACACATGAGGAAACGGAGGCAGAGAGAAACCAAGTGGCTTGCCCAAGTTTACACAAAACTTGTGCGTCAGAGTCAAAGATAGAACTTCCACCTCCCAGTCTTCTTTATTCACAGAATTTAAGGCCAGAAGGAATCAATCATTATGATCATTCAGTATGACCTCCTATGTAAAACACAGGCCAAAGAACTTTTCACCCAATAATTCCCACATCAAGCTCCTTACTTATGGTGGAGCTATAGCATTATTTTTTTCATTAGAAAGACTTAACACCACCACTGTCCCTCCTCCTTTTATCACAATGGAAATGTTCAGTTATTGCTGGTTTTCTGAAACTGACAGTATAACAACATCCCCAGGTAGGTAGAGAGCTAGCTCATCACCGTCTTCCTTTGCTATTTATTAAACACACCTTAAAAAGTTATTGCAGTGTATAAAAATGAGCATCAGTGACCTATTTACACCAAAATTATTTTGTTGTGATAGTGCTAGAAATTGTGCAATTAGAATACACCCTCTCACTAATACTTTCCTGTCAGTAGATGCGCCACTTCCCAGAGGCCTATACCTATCGATGAAAATTAAAAGTACTAACTAGAGACCATACCTATGAAGTTATAAATAATTATACTACATAGGAATATTGTCAACTAGCAAGTTATTTTACCAGCAATCTTGATTACTCCTTGACAGACAGATAAAAACCAAAGATGAAGGACCTTATTTCATTACCTTTTTCCTGGGAATTTATCAGAAGTTATTACTACAACAACAAAAACAGGTGAAAATTGGTGAAAAAAATATTAATAATTCTTCTGGGTAAATACTGGAGTATATTTTTGTGGACGGAAGGACAGAGGGGAAAAAGTATTCAGTAGATTAATGCTTTAATGAATGGAATTCAATATGGTTTGCTACAGAACTAAAACAGAACTCAAAACTCAATGCCACCTCTGAGTTTAAGAAAACAATAGCTTTCTAATCCCCAATTAAAAATTTTCATTAGAACAAACAATTTACTGTTGTAGACTTAGTGCTATGAGCCCTATAAATATTTACATTTAATAATTGGGCCACACCATTTGCAGTGCATACACTCAATTTCATGCTTTTCTCCTGCTTTTGTTTTCTTAAAACTTGATTACTTCCTGCTGTTCTGAAACATACTCTAAAATGGAAAGAAAACGAAAATCTGTATCGGTGTGTCAGATCTTTAAACCGTTACCTGCTAACCACTTAAAATGTGTAACGGGTGGGCATGAGATTCATTAGTACATTCAGATGTACATGCACTTCATACATATTATTTTGACAGATATTGATGTTTACTTTTCAGCTTTTTATTTTTAATCAACTGAAATTTCACAGTTGCAGAGCTATCAGACAATTATTGTCTGACAGATATTGAGATTAAAAACTTTCCAGTTTTATAGACAATTTGTGCATTAACAGTTAACATCACATGTCAAAAATATACAAAGTAAATATCCTTAAAATCAATAAATTCTTGTTTTTTACTAATCACTTGCTAATCCATTTGTAACAAGCCTAATTAAATAGTCTAAATCACTGTTTTTCCCCCAACACAGTCTTACTTTGCCTAGCTATAAATTTCAATCATCATCAAAAGGAATTTTTTTTTCAATTTGTGTCTATAGTGAAATCAATTTTATCAACATTTACCAATACAAATCTAATCCATCCAAGCCTACCTAGAAGATTCTTTCTACAGTACAAATCATTTTAGGATTTATGATGTATGCATGACTGCTCTTGAACGTTTTTATAAAACACCAAATAAGCAACATCATTCATTTCCTCCTAAAGCACAAACACTGCAATAAAACACCGGTGGTTGGGGTGGGTCAATTGACGCAGGGGCTTAGGTTGCAGGGCTATAAACTGCAGTGTAGATGTTTGGGTTCAGGCTGGAGCCTGGGCTCAGGGATCCTCCCCCCTTGTGGGGTCTCAGAGCCAAGCCTTGAGACCCTGCGAGGGGGGAGGCTCCCAGAGCCTGGGCTCCAGCCTTAACTTCTACACTGCAGTTTTATAATCCCACTGCCTGAGCCAGCTGACCAGGATCAGCCAGGGGTGTTTAATTGCAGTGTAGACATTTTCTTAAGAGTCAAATTCTGCTGATGGCTACTCCTGTGTAAATCCAGAGTAACTCCATTTAAGACAATGGAATTACACTGGTCAGAATCTAGCCCTTAATCACTAAAATTATCAACCCCCAAATTCTAGACAGATTAAACACAAAATGCTAGTTGGGGATTAACCAAAAAATTATACCTACAAAAGGGACACCAATAGTTGGCTGCAAATGCTCTCCCAGATCTCAGCTACATCTTGGGCCACTGGCTCACTTTGGACCCAGAGATTTGGCTGCAACTCCCCACACCCCCAAGCAGAATGAGAGGTGGGGTTTTTGCTACATCACAGACACTTCCTTTCCCTATCTCAAGAGGGGGAACAAGCTTACTCCTCTCTTGTTCCCCCGTCAGCATAGACACCAGCTGCACAAATCCATGTTCCACTGGAGGACCTTCTGTTTTTACTGAATTTAAGTTCTCATTTTAAAATTTTGTAAAAAGTGACTATGGTTGCAAAGAACAACATTCCAAAGGCAAGGCCAAATCCAAGTCCAAGTCTGTGGACAGCCTGTAACAGTAGCCCAGAGAGGTTTGCAATGCATTGGGACAGGTAAGTAGGGTGGGGGGTGTGTGTGTGGAGGGGAGTTTAACTCTGAAGTTTAACGGCAATTTAAAATGTCCATTATTAACTATTTCACTGCTCATCACCATAGCAGAACTATTTAGCTAATGTGCGTCTCCAAAGTGGTTGGATAACAGAAATTAGAGATGCAAAAAGGGGGTGGGAAATAAAAGTTATGTGCACTACACAGGCTGGGCAAATCTGGGGCTGATCAACCGTAATCAGCTAGGGGAGCTTATGGAAGCCTTATTCTCTAGCTATTGAGGACTCTACTCTCTGAAAATCTGAAGCCACTTGACTAACTCAAACAGCTAACAAAATCTGCATGCTTATAAAAATATCAAGCTGTGGAGAGGAGCTTGTGGCTGTCATAATGGTGGAGGAGATATGGCTTTTATTTCTAGTTGCAAGATTTTTCCCCATGGACAACTTCAGCAGAATGATCTTTCCCACTTCCTGACTTGCTCAAGAAATAGGAATGTGACAATGATCCCTATGCTGAATGGATCAGAAAGTTTTCACATTCATTTGATCAACAGTTTTAAAATTTCTAAAGGGACAACAAAATGTCCAAGTTGCTTACAGACTCATTTTTAGCTTAACCTGTAGAAAACAGTCACAGTTGAGCTAGACATGTCTGATGTGCAATACTCTGATCCAAAGTTTGGGAAGCTAGCTAAATTTCTACCAATCCCTGTGAAGGAACTGATATGCAGAGAGCTACTGTTGTGAAAGCATGTTTGAAAGTATTTATGTTTGTGGAAAAAAACAAAAAATTCTATGACAGAGCTAAACAAATCCACACATTGTAGACCCAAACCAGATTCTATAATGTATGTGACAACCTCAAAAACAAAGCCAGACAAGAGGAAGGACTGAGAGAACCAGTATGAGCCATTAATACCAGTTTCTTAAAACATTATACTGTGCATGTACTGAAAAACTACTATGTATGCTTACAGCACTGTCTACTTATAAAACTGTGTGGTTAGCATTCGCTCAAATCCCATGTACATTTAATGTAAATTAGGTGCAGCCCTTGTACTAATGGTAAGGTGTGCAACCCACGGTGCAAGAAAAGTTTTGCATCACTGACCTATTTAAGAGGCAGGCAACTTTGGAGAGGTTTTTTATTTTTTTTAATTATTATTTTGACTAAGGCCAGTTTTACTGCCTAATTCAGTACAAGGCTGCACCTAATTTACTCCTAATTCAGTCATCTGCTTTTCAAAGCAAGGTCCTTGTATTAGGCGGTCACTACAAGAAAAGGTCAGTTGTTCAAAGGATGAAATGATGTACCTTTTGAAGGTAACTGAAGAAGTGATATACAACACATCACCTCTGCTTCAGTGCATTATAAATGTCAAAATGGAGGAATTCCCAGTCCTTACTTTCTAAAAATTATACTGTAACTGACAATTTCCTAACTCTAAAAGTGTGGCATCCAACATGGGGAAATCCTATCGTAGACCTAATTTTGCAGATAAAGAGGACATGATCACAGAACTAAAAGTTAAGGGTTGCCTAGATGCATGCAACTGAGACTGGATTACATTTGTTATGTGTACAGAGAAAGTCCCAACCAGTAATATATATACTTAGTGCTTTACAAGGGCCATTTCACAAAGATGAAAATTGTAAGTCAGATCAGCTAGGAGAAAGAACAGAAAAATGTTAGTGATAATTGGGAACTGTTCAAGAATGTTTTACTAGATGGGCCAAAAGCAAAAAACCCGAGAAAGAAGGCTATGCTGGTTAAACAAAAAAAACCAAACCAACCCCCCTAACCCATACCCTTGCTTAGCGGGGAACTGAACTCAGCAGTAAAACTAAATAATATATAACAAATGGAAAAAAAGGGAAACTGATAGCAGTGAACATACATTAGAGGTGAGAAACTGTAGGAAATTGATAGGGAAGCAAAAGGACACAAGACAAAATCCATGGCCAGCAGAGTTAAGTACAATAAGGAGAGGTATTTTAAAAGTATACAGAAACGAAAGGAATCCTTACAATGGAACTGGTCCATTATGTAAGAACTGTCACTAATAATGCAGCAAAAGTATTAAAAAATATGTGTGTTCTGTATTTGGGAAAAAAGCTAAATGTTTTCATATCATATGAGGGTGATTAAATAACTCTACATAAGTAACTTAAGGGCATGTTACACAGTAGCTACTGAAGTTAGACATCTTTAAATCAAGAGGTCCAGATAACTTGCATCCAAGAGTTTTAAAAGAGCTGCCTGAGTAGTCTTCTACTTTTTAAAAGGTCTTGGAACACTGGGGAAGTTCCAGAAAACTGGAAGAAAAGCTTATGTTGTGCCAATATTTAAAAGGGGGGGGAAACAGGACAACCCACGTAATATCCCTGACTTCAATCCTGGGAAAAATAATGGAATGGCTGATATGGGACTCGATTAATAAAGGAGGGTAATTTAATTAATGCGAATCAGCATAGGTTTATAGATAAATTCAGACTAGAAATAAGTTAAAATATAAAATAAGTAACAGTGATGATAATCAATCATTGGAAGGACTTTCCAAGGGCTGTGGTGGATTCTCCATTATTGGAAATTTTAAAATCAAGATTGGATGTTTTCCTTGAAGATATTCTCCAGTTCAAACACGAGTTCATTCAGGGAAGTCTCATGGCTTGTGTTATATAGGAAGTCAGGCTAGACTAGCACAGTGGTCCTTTCTGGCTTTAGAATCTATAAAGGGTATATGAAAGTGAACATCCAAGGCACCCACTGGCTGCATAACTAGAACACATTGCAAACCTATTGTATCTTACCTATCTGGAGTTCCAAAGGACACTGGACATCAGTGCTGGGATCACCCAAGGAGTCCAATCCTTAACTTTATCTAGTCTGCTCCATTAATCATATGAACAATAGGAAAGGGAGGGAAATTTTGGGTCAGCCTCTCCAGATGGCCCTAGCACTAATGTCCAGAATCATGTCAAAATCCAAATGGATCCCTGTCACACCACCCATGATGTACAGTCCTGGTATATTTGACATAGGACCATGTTATGATTCTAGACCCTTGCTAGCTAGAATGGAATTCAACTTGCAAGAAATTTCTTGCAAGAGATCCAACTTTAAAACCACTAATCTCCTCTCAACTGACAGAATGTCAGTTTGTTTACAGCCAGGGTTCCCTGGAACAAAAGACAAACCAGCCAGAATCTCATCTTTTAAAATAACTGTGTTGGAAACAGAAATTGCCCATATTCATCGAGCACCAAAACCCTACCACCTTTCTTTCCTGAAGCTACTGTCTGCACCAAACATAACAAGTGAGTGCCAATGAGAGCGAGCCTGATTCCTGGATGCTGATACCAAGGCAAAAAAATAAATCCATACATTTGCCTGATGAAAAGCTACTGCAGGTAGCTAACAAGGTTTACTTTTTAATATGGACACTACTCTGAATACTGTAGTAATTAGAAAAAAAATTAAAATAGCATGCACATGTGTGTTTTGAATTTGTAAGTGTATATTTGGCAGTTCTGGATTCAAGCCTGATATGTGCACTTCAGTCCCTGCAAAGCAGAATTTAAAACAAAAATGAAGAAATTATTGAATAGTGTGTTTCACCTTGAATCATTTCATACTAGTCTTCCTTAATCTGTGCATCATTGTTTTTTCACCACTTTCCATACATACCTTAAACTAAAAAACATTCTACAGTTGTGTTTACTTTCCAGCACTAGATATTTTTCCTCTTAATGCCTTTAAAGAAATAATTTTAAGAGTAGCTCAACAAACAGTCTAATATCCTCAACAACAATTGAGAATCATTCAGAAATGTAATTCTACAGATTCACTTAGTTCCAGAGAAATATAAAACCATACAATACAAGCCCACTTATACTTACTCTCCAACGCTGTAAGCAACACCCATTGTCAGGTCTACCAGCAAGCGAATTAGTTACTCTCAGTCACTGTCCAAAAGCATTAGAGCTACTCTGCCAGTTAGCAGCGCAAGAAGTCCCCTTATGTAGTGCACCTTTTTCAGCTGAGACTTCTTTAATGATTACATCTTCCAGTTACGTGCTAGAGACAAGGACTGCTGCGATTTTGCAATCAAAAGAGCAGCCTTGGAGTCACCGATTAACTCAACTACATCATCAAGGATAATAGGGAGACGTATTTTTGGGACTTTCTGTAACTTGTAAGTCATGTATTGCACGAGAAGGAATCCAGTAGAAGAATTAAGACAGAAGACAAGGTGGATACATGATTTGTTACAGTTTTGTGACCCCACAGGAAGCAAATACTGGGTTCTACACATTTTTTTAAAAAAAGTTGTATTAAAAGCTATTAAAACAGTTAAAACTAAGGAATAAAATTTTTTGTGCCTCCACTACTGATGTTTCAGGTAGATTACAGAAAACATTGAAAAACAGATCAATTCAGACAGGTATACAATGGTATGATACCAAATTTAAAAATCATGAAGTAATTTTTTTCATGTGACTTTAGCACTCATGAAACGTACCAGACTGAAAGACCTGGGTGCCTGCACTATGAATGCACACAGCAAGTACTACACCAGGAGGGGCAGTTTAAGTTCCCACTATCTCTCCAGCACTGAAATGCAGTCACCTGTGGGCTAATTACAGCAGTGTTTTAACAGCATACAGCAACACTACATGAAAGTTTAGGATGGGGTGAACTCATCAAAGTTGAAACTATGGGGGAATTTAACTAGACAGAATGACGGGGAGCATGGATCCTGATTTCACCACATTCTGGCTACATTTTTTTTTTTTTTAAAGTCTTAATGAATAAAACAAAGATACACTAAGATGTCACACAGGTTACTACAGGGGTGGCCAACCTGTGGCTCCGGAGCCACATGCGGTTCTTCAGAAGTTAATATGCGGCTCCTTGTATAGGCACCGACTCCGGGATTGGAGCTACAGGTGCCAACTTTCCAATGTGCTGAGGGGTGCTCCCTGCTCAACCCCTGGCTCTGCCATAGACCCTGCCACCACTACACCCCTTCCTGCTCCCTCCCCTGAGCCTGCCGTGCCCTGGCTCGTCCTCCCCAGAGCCTCCTGCATGCCTCGAAACAGCTGATTGGGAGGTGCAGGGAGGAAGGGGGAGGTGCTGCGGCAGGGCTGCCAGTGGTTGGGAGGCACTGGGAGAGTTGGGGGGAAGCTGATGGGGGGCAGCTGATATATTTCTGTGGCTCTTTGGCAATGTACCTTGGTAAATTCTGGCTCTTTCTCAGGCTCAGGTTGGCCACCCCTGGGTTACTATGACTGAGTTGCATGGGGGAGAATTTGGTTTCATTGGTGGCAGGTTGAGAGGGTTTATATGTGGCTATTGAGCCTATACAGGTTGAGGTGTTTTTTTTTGGTACATTTGGAATGAATAATTTCATCAGCACCTGAAGTTTTATAACTAGACAACGCTTTTTTTTGATCTATGGAAAAAAAAAAAAACAGCCCTACATGGTCTGCTGTTCACAGCTTTTCCCAGGGAATAGCACACCGAAACAGACCTGATTATGGACAGCAGTGAAAAACTTTCAAGGTTTTGAATAGCAGCTCTGAAAGTCACCAGTCTGGTTGATTTCACTGTGAGGCTCTTTGACAAAGTTAAGACCAGCAGCAGAGGTATTGGAGCTGTCAGCCTGCAGACTCCGTGGCAGCAGTTCACATTTAGAATGATTTCTTTGTAATCACAAGGGCTAGAAAATTAGTTTTAAAAAAAAAATAGCTTAAATTATACATGGCCACTTCACTCACCAGAAGAATTTTCTACTCCTCAATGAGAAGTAGGCAAGTTATTTTTCCAAGCATGACTAAGGTTAATATATATTTCAGATTTATCCTTGAGCACAGAATAAGCACCCAGAGAAAGACCTTTAGCATTTTTTATACAACATTAAATTAGATACACCACCTAAAAAGCAATACTGGCCTTGCACTAAGTTACAGTATCACTCAAACTCTGAAGTGCTGGCTCACATTTTAATCTAGAATTTTCTTAATCTACAATTTTGTGACCCCACTGGAAGCAAGTACTGGGTTCTGCACATAGCTTTTTATTCACTGGCTATCTTCAACTACAGCTCAAACCACTATAAATTTAACTACTACCAACATTCCAGCTGGATTAAACCTTTATCTCTGAGTCAGCAAGTTCCACACCACTGCTCTGCTTAACTAACTCCTTTCTAAAATGCACCCGGGGATCAGACATAGCTAATTTTATCTTTGTTTTTTGTATTCTGAAACTATTGGAAGATTAGGAAAATATGATTTTTAAAAACTGACTACAGCTTAAAACCCCTGACTGATATTTGCAACAGTGGGATAATTCTCTCTCCTTAATTTTTGGATAATCAATAGAACTAACTGAGGAGCTCTACATATTATGTGAGTCCATTATAGCAATACAAATGCTGGAGGCGATGGGAGGAAGAGGGTAGGAAGGTTGCATGTCAAAAGTGGCAGCAGCTGGAAAAAAGCCCTCTCAAAACATAAGTCTGAAAAAGCCCTACCATTGCAAAGATCATTTAGCAATATGAAATGAGACTTTAGGTAACTGACTGCATTAAAGCCTTATTTCATCAAGTTTGATGAGCAAATACAGCCAGTTATGCTCTTTTGTCCATCCGTGAAAGCTAGATGTTACTGGTACAGTGAAATGCAGGTAAGCAGTTTTAGCAAACGGGTCCACATCTGCCAAAAAGGAGAAAAATCAAGAGCATGGCTTAACGGGTGATTTACTTTGAAAAATGACCTTTAAAATAATTGGCATTGCGGGGTTCTGGATTTATTGCTGCTCACTGACCTACTAGCAAACTAAGCTAACTTGCTGTGTAAGAAGATAATTTTGTGATGTGCCAACCCCACAAACTCAATCTGGGAAGGAGCAGGGGGAGGGGGAGAACACAACCACACACACACACACACACACACACACACACACACAAAACCACACACAGGCTTCCTTTTGGCCTGTACATCATTGTAGTGTTAGAGATCCTGCAAACCCAATTCTGCCCTAATTTACACCAAAGAAGCCCCATTGACTTCCATCCATACTCTGACAATTACATAACGTGGAACTGCTCAAATGGAATTGTCAGGCAGAGTTTGAAATTGGAACTTAAAAAATTCCACGTGTAAGCCTGAATAGATCCAGCTCACTCTCACATAATTGTGTTGGCTCCACGCTGCTAACAAAACTTCAGTACGACGACACTGGCCACCTTCTAAAGCATTTGACAGACCATCAGTCTCCAAATACAAACTGGAAACAGATGTGAGTAAGAAGATGCCATTATTACATAACCGCATTGAAATGCAGACCTAAGTATTGTACTCTTGGGCTCTGAAGGAAGCAATACCCTTTGAAATGCCCACATTTGACAGAATTTCTCTACAGCAGCCACATGACTATCTTTACAAGCTACAAATTCCAATGGAATAAATATTTTAACAGGCTAGAAATTCAATTGAATCATGATGCTCTAATGAAGTCTCTGGAACTTATTCTATGGCTCTTAGAATAAGTTTAAGCAAGAAATTATTCAACTACTATACACAATATATCCTTCCAGCAGAGTAAATTGTTCTTTTCACAGCGGTCTCCTTCAGTTCAGGATACAAGAAACAACAGCTCAGTGAAAAAAAAAAAAAATCGATCTGTAATTCCTGTGCGCAGGAATCCAACCCTCCTTTGTTGAACATTATTTATTACAATTTATACTCTTCTAAACAATGGAAGCGGAAATAACTGAACTTCTTTGACAGTCACTTCTTCATCCCCACCTCCCAAACACCTCTCTGCTCACATGCTGCTAAGGAGGAGTAGGCTTTCCTTTGCGCTTCCAATCCCTCTTCACCCCATACACTTCCCCTGCATCCTCAAGAACACCACACAGACTCTTTACCTCCTAGCATTCCTGCTGCATTTGGGCTCTTGGACAAACTTTGGTGTGAGATACGGGGTGTCAGGATTTGCCTCTAAAATTGTTGATGTGATTGATAATTAATGAAGAGACAAATGTGTTTTGTATCATGTACTGCAGCCTACCTTTCCCGAGGAACAGCAAACCAGTACTCCGGCTGCTTTCTCCTTTTACCATACTGCTGTGTCATGGTGGTGCTTTGAGTAACAAAGGACTTTCTCATGGGCTTGCCCACTTTGATACACAGGAACATTGGAGGGGTCTTGCTTTTCTCCTCTTTTGAAGGAAGCATATCTGAATCAGAAACAAAAGGAATGATAGGCTTCCAGTACAGTACTCGTAGCTTAGATACAGACACAAAGATCAATCTCCTTCTGGGAAGGAATATTCAATACACAGAGTTTACCACATTCACCCTGGGAAGGCCCAAAGGCCACCTTTTCCAAAGACAGATGCCCAGGAACTGTTAGTGGCACACAGACCTTTTCCAAAAGGAGAGATTTAAATCCCCCCACCCCACCCCACCACCCGCCGACACAATTTGTGACCTAGACTATGATTCTCCTCTTACCTACTCTGGTGTAAATCAAGGATTTCTCCACTGAAGTAAATGGAGTTTATTACCCTGGTTTTAAGGGAGAATCAAGCCCTTAGACTTGAAAAAAGAAACACCTCACACATGCTGTGTAAACTGGAGGTCAGTTTGGCTTGGGTTCAAGAGAATTCCACATTTTCCAACGTGCTGCTATATTTCATCTATATTCACAGAATAGCAGAACAAACAGAATGGTGACTCAGCAAGACTGTGCTTATACTCCTGCTCAGCAGCACATCTTGGGTGGTCCAGCAGCACAAAAAGGACTAAGAAACAGTATAAACATGTGCACGCCTGCACACGCACACACACACACACACACTCACTCACACTTTAGAGTCATTATGTCGGTGTATACCACTCTGGATTTTTACACATTAGAAGTACATTGGCAGTCTTCAATGGAACTGCAGATCATGTCAGTACATAGCAAAATAATAGTAAATCTTTCAGCCACTGTGTGTCACAGTCAACACTATACATAGATGACATTTTATTGCCCTTATTGCTAAAATGTTACGAAAAATAGTTACTAAACATGGACAAGGCACACTAGCCATCCGTCAAACTCAGTAGCCCAAACTATTAGATGGGATCCTTTTTCTCCTATATTACTTCTGGATTGAGAATTTGTACGGTCAAGTTATCACCTGAAGGTTTATATTGTAAGATACCAAACTACACTGAAAAGGAAATAAATAGGAAGATCATCCTAGTGAGCACTGAACTGATGCTGCCCAGCTCCCACAGTTAACAGAATAAGAACAGACAGAGACCTACCTTCAATTGGTACTTGAATTCTCTGTAACAGCCACAGTCTGATTTCTGAATTATTGTCCAACTGTGTTTCTTGACACACCTTGTCCAGAGATGGTACTGATGACGACTTCAAAGACTCTTTAAGATCCTTTTCCTCCACTGCAGCCAAACGGACTTCCAGTGAAGGCTCTTTCCTTTCAATGCAGCTTGAATCCCCACTTTTAACTGTAAGAAGTTTGTTAACTTGGAACTCTGAACAGCTAAGTGTGAGGTCTACGCCTGTTGCTTTATTGTTTTCACCATCACCGTTTCCAGCCTTATGTAGCTTTTCAGAAGACTGTGACCCATCTTTATCTTTACTGAGGTAAAACTCAATAAGTTTGTTTTTATCTAGCTCCTTTTGAGTGTCCAGTGTAGTCTCCATCTTACCTGTCGGGGAACTGGCACACTTGTTTACTTCTGGCATGACATCTTGCTTCTCACATGATTCTGAGTCTATATCAGCTTTGGGTTCAACATCATTCTTTGTGACCAAGGAATCAAATGCCAGTAGGTCCTGGACTTCTGAAACAGATTTGGTTACTTGTGATCTGGATTCCCCCAACTCCTTGGGATCAAAAGAAAAACCTTCTGTTACTGCATCTTTTCTGTCTAATCTGGTACTTGTAAGAGATGCAGTCTCTTGGAGTTCAATGAAGTCATCATCTCCTCCTCCTATAAGGGAACATTCTTTGGTTTTGGAGTCTGAAGCAGCTTTTTCCCCAGAAGATTCCTTGGTATGTGCCCCTACAGCGGACCTTTCAGATGCTTCAGCGGAGGCCATGTCATTGGGAGGTTCCAATGACTTAGATTCCATTGAAACAGTGCTGTCAGAAGGCTTAAGAAGTTCAAAATCTGCAGATTTCTCCTTGTCCAAAGGCTTTATTGATTTGGAATCATCCCCATTTTGCTGCCTCTTCTCCTTGCTCAGGGACTTGAATTTGCTGAAAGGGTTGATATCTTTCTCAGAGGAAAGGTCTTCCCACTCTCCTGGCCTGTACAAAGGACAAAGATCCTTTGGAATGTCACTGTCAGGAAAAATGGTGGATGTATGTGGGATGTTAAAAACAAAATGGAAACGAAACAAAATGGCAAAGAAAACAACTTAAATATGTGAAAATGATTTTAAACAACAAAACCAAACCAAAAATGGCTTCCTTGAAAATAAAATGTAAGCCAGCTGAAATATATGGTATCAAAATGAAGAAACTGTGGGAAGTATAACTTTTAAAAGAGGAGTAATTCTGCAGCGTATATCTTATGGGGGAAGAAATGGTACATATGTAACTAACATGGTATGCGTTATCAGGTATTCAATAATACAAAAATAAGGCCAGCTAGTGTAAAATGGCATTGCTTTACTGAAGTCAAAGGACCTGCACTGATTTGCACCAGCTAAGGATCTAGCCCTGTTTATTCTGTTACTTCTCATCCTTTATAAAAGAGGAGTGGTATGTCTGGGACAATGCTCCGGACTCTTGCAGCATTCCTGCTTCTTTAACTGGTAGAAGTTAATTATTGAAAGTACAGAAAACCACAGAGAGAACCTTTACATTTTTTAAGCACTTACACAACTTTAGAGCTGTAAATGCCCTAAAAAGCTTAAAGTTACTTGTTATTCCCCCAATGCTAAAATTGATCATTTGACCGCAGGATTTCCCTAAAAACTTTAGGGATGGGTGGAGCAACCCATCAAAGAGCCTGAAAGTAGGAAAATCTTGGCAAAATATGGACATATAGCTCAAGATCTTAATTTACTTTGTTATTCACATAGGTCAAGTTTAAAGAGCCTGAGAACAGATAATGAAAGCTTATATATTTTCCCATGAAGATACTGGGATGCAAAGTATGGTATAGAGGTCTAAACAGATAAGACAGGAATCCCTATGACTAAGGGTCAGATTATGTCACAGATTCTGTGACATTCAGAGCCCTCCGTGACATTTTTCACCTCAGCCCTAGGGACCCAGAGACCCAAGCTGCAGTGGGCAGGCCCTGGAGCCCCAAGCCGCCCCATTATTTTTAGTAAAAGTCACTGACAGATTGAGGACTTCTGTGAATTTTTGTTTATTGCCTGAGACCAGTCAGTGATTTTTACTAAAAGTCATGGTGACAAAAATCTTAGCTTTACCTATGACTATACCACCACGATACATCTCTCCAGGGCTAGCTGCCTTTGTTCTGCATGGCTGAGATGTTATGACTAATTTTTTTTTGTTGGGTAGGGAAGAAGAGGGAAGATGACACATTTACTTAAAACAGTGAAACCCTGTTATCTGCATTGAGAAGACAGGTTGTTTTCTAGAACAGACCTGTGGACAGTGCTCATCATCAAAGTATAATTGACAAACTGTAAGTGAAAATACCAGGTAAGAAAACACTGCTGTGTATTAGAAGTAATTAAATGGATTACAATCTCTTATTCCTACATAAGAGGACCGATATTTTAGAGGTTTGTGGGAGGTAGGAATTTTCCTGCTGCTATGACCAGAAATATTTAAAAATACTGTTCCATTAACCAATATAGTTATAATAGCAACAGCAAGCAATTTGAACGAAAGCTAATCAGTAACATTCTGTAGTCACCTCCCGTCCATTAAGATTGTGGAACACTTTCTGGGGGGCCTCAATCAGTTGTAGAAACTAACCCGCAGGAATAAATATCACATAAACCTAAACATTACACATGGCGTGCCATCTTTCTCTCAGCCTTTGGACATTTTCACTGTCCTCTGTCTCTTAGGTTTTGATATCTACTACATGTGTCTCCTTTTCTGCTGTTGAAAAGTTTATTTTCCTTCATCTTTTATAGCAGTGGCTCTCAACCTTTCCAGACTACTGTACCCCTTTTAGAAGTCTGATTTATCTTACATATCCCCAAGTTTCACCTCACTGTAAAAGTACTTGCTTACAAAATCAGACATAAAAATACAAACATGTCACAGCACACTATTACTGAAAAACTGCTGACTTTCTCATTTTTACCATGGTATATAAATATTGTACTTACATTTCAGTGTAGAGTATATAGAGCCGTATAAACAAGTCATTGTCTGTATGAAATTTTAGTTTGTGCTGACTTCACTACTGAGTTTTATGTAGCCTGTTGTAAAAGTAGGCAAATATCTAGATGAGCTGATGTACCCCCAAAAGACATCTGGGTACCCCCAGGGGTATATCCCAGGGGTTGAGAACCACTGTTTTATAGGACATCACACCTTTCTGCCTTTCTCCACCTCTCTTTCCTTTAAGGCACTGTTAACTGTCTCTTCCCATGAACTTTATTACCACTCCCACCAAACCTCTCTTTTCTTGTTCTTGTTTTCCCCTCCCCTGCTGATAAGATGTAAACACAATCAGGAAAGAACACTCCTTACGATGGCAGGGCATCTTTAATCTTCATGTGAGAGATATCGTTGTAGAGGGCTATCGAGACAACCTCCTCCATAGGGCAGATGAGCCCATACTCTTCACAGCCATTCTCAATTACCAGAGGATCCGACTTATGTGGGTCAAACATGATGTTGTTTGGAGTCACTATCATGACACCCCCAACTACACCCTAATAATAAAAACAAATAAAGAGAGAGTTAGCACATCAAATCTAATCACTGACCAGAGGTCACTTTAATGAATAGCTCAGTGTCAACCTTTAAATTATTTGCCCAGTATAATACTCACTCTCATGTCTCTTTATACCCCTGTGGGGCAATATTTTCTAACAGAATGCTCTGGCTCCCAACTGCACTGGGCCAGGTATTATAAAGAAAGATAAATAAAAAGAGAACTCTTTAGAACATTCAAAATGCTTAGCTGACAAGGACAGGATTATAAAGAGGATTCAAGGTACTTAACTTTCATCCCTGGCTGCTATAAACTAGAGCTGCAGCTTGTTAATTAACCAGAAGCAAGAAAAGATTTTTTTATTTTATTTTTTTAAACCCACCAGCAACTTTTTATTTTGACTACACCTGCATGGTAAATCTGTGCTAGCAGCCCTACCTCAACCTGCTGGCACAGATTTCCGCACACATGCAGGGCCTCCCATTAATAGGGACATGGAGAGGTTGCTGTACGGACAGCAGATGAATCTAGAGTTCCACATCCCCTTTCTTGAGAGAGCTGTCTGGTACATAGAAAATCTTTTCTTGACCTATTTTACAGGGATCCAACATGGTGATTCCATTCTCCACCCTCCAATGGCACTACTGGCCAAGCTCGCAATTTATACTGCTGTGGAAACAATTTTTAACTCTTGGAAATGACTAGCCCTGGGTTGGATGAATGACTGTCTCCCACAATCGGATATGGGGCTCATGGATGTGGCCTTTTAGTAGCCTACAATCATGACCAAAATTTTCAGTAATACTGCATTTGATCAGAAGTCATTTGACAGACAGTTGTCATAAGGCCCAAATGACCACAAGATTAGCCTGCATAGCACTGCAAGCATCACAAAGGAAAAGGCTAGTCAACCAGCAAATCATGCCAGTGCAGGCTAGGAAGCCAGAGGAAGAGATACAAAACTAACAGATGGATACTAGGGAGCACATGTTGCCTTTTGTTTGTGGAGCAAAGGCAAGATATACTTTGCACATCCTTCTTCTGTGTGGTGTGTGTGTATGGCAGGAGGTTCTGCCATTCAGACTCACAGTTATCAAAGTCACTGTTCTCAATACAGACAGCAGAAGGCCATATATATAGGCCAAGTTTTGTATTTGGGTCAAAGCGGAAACAGGAATCGATCAGACTCTGCTTTGCCAAGACCAAAGTCCACACTGGACTGCTGAGGTGTGAAGCTGTTTTTGGCTCCTAAAGCATACGTAGGCGTCAAAGAAACTGACAGTTATATATTTTGAAATGGAACCCAGTATCAAAAGCTTTATACAAGAAAGCACTGTGTTGTACATGATTCTGCACAAGACACACTAGTATTCTGCTACTTTCTACAAAAACTCCAAGTTGGTTAAATGCGTATTCCACATCTGTTCAGAAACAGAAAAAGCGAGAGCCCTGAATGTAAATCGTATACAAAACAATAGGACAAAAAGGGAAAAAAAGCTAAGTTGAAACAATTAGTATCTCAGGTGTTTCCTGTTGGCTCCAAAGAACATGAAAACTCAAGTGTATAAACATCTTTTATAGGAAACGTAAATGAGAAACAACAAGAGTAGATAAGAAAAATAAATAAGTGTAAGAAAACTGTTTTCAAACTTCAGGAGTAAGAGAACTAAGATCTGCCCTGATCTTGTGCATTTACCTCTTGAGAATGTTCAAAGCCAATTCAGGTCACACATATACAACAACAACTTGTCCATTTTATAAAGTGATCCTGTAATTTAATGGAACTTTGCAGTCTCTACTCAGGCATTTTGTACATTATGATTAATGGAACTATGAAGTGCAATACTCTCTGTACAGGTGTCTTCCTAGCAGATGGGTGGGGCCCCCAACATTTCTTAAAAGGAGACCTTTCTAATAAAAGGCTGTAAAGGAGAAGGAGATGGGTGGATAGAAAGAGCTATTCTTCCATCAAGCAGTCACTGTAATAGATAAATGGACATAAAGAGCAAATATGTCACTATAGTGTGGATAAGTATCAGAGGGGTAGCTGTGTTAGTCTGAATCTGTAAAAATTTCATTTGCAAATTTGACACCATCAGATCAGGATTAGACTGTGAATGGCTATCCAACTACAGAAGCAGTTTCTCCTACCTCGGTGTTCACACCTCAACTGCTAACAGAGCACCTCACCCTCCCTGATTGAACGAACCTCGTTATCTCCACACTGATTTATACCTGCCTCTGGAAATTTCCATTACTTGCATCTGAAGAAGTGAGGTTCTTACCCACGAAAGCTTATGCTCCCAATACTTCTGTTAGTCTTAAAGGTGCCACAGGACTCTCTGTTGCTTCTTACTATAGTGTGGAGTAACAAATGGAATGTCCAGAGCACTTTCTTACATTATGCTTGGCTCCCAAACCCACTGTTTGTCTCTGACTTACACTAACAACAAAGTTCACTCTCTAAAAGGATCTCGAATAAGGCACAAGGCCCAAGCTCCACTTACCTTACCATCTGTGAAGTAACGGCAGTTCATTTTTAAAAATTTGACAACTATTGGTTCATCTTCCTCCGAGGTAGATGACAGAACTCTCTCAATTGGTTTGAAGGCCTTTCTTGCCAAGTCAGCATCCTTTAAAAAGCAAAAGCCTCAGTGCAAAACAACAGGACCAGTTTCACCGACATTTTCCTTCTTAGATTTTGAAAAATTAAAGACCAAGGTGCATTAACAAATTTTCCTTTTGGTTTAAAGGAAAAATACGGCCAGATTTATATTTCATACTCCACCCAGCATGTGTCCACGTTTTGTTTATAACATTATAAAAAAAACAAAAACAAACAAACAAATGTTTAATTGTGTAAACATCAGCACAGAAACATCTAAACTCCCAGGGACAACTGGCTCAAACCCATCAGCCGGTTTTAATGCCATTTTCTACAATGCCTCAATTGCAACCTCATCAAAAAATAACTATTTAATAGGATTTAAACCTGAGCTTCAAGAAACAGTGTTCTATAAATACAAGATTTACTTACAGGAAGTTTATCATATTCAGCATCTGATGATGAAGGAGAAACAGGAGCACCAGGACTGGAAGACGCTAACCTAGAAGCACTGGAATAGTGGTCAGTATCTGGGACATAGAGAACCTGCACAAAGATTACATTAAATATAAATAACTTATTTTAAAATAGTTACATATAGAAGAAAAAGAGAGACATGTGTAATATAAACACTATGGCCCTGATTCTGCAATGAGATCCATGCAGGAGTCCCAACAAAGACAATCTGGTATTGGCCACACACATCTCACTGCAAAACACATTCTGGAATAAAAAGAACAGGAGTACTTGTGGCACCTTAGAGACTACCAAATTTATTTGAGCATAAGCTTTCGTGGGCTACAGCACGAAGAAGTGGGCTGTAGCCCATGAAAGCTTATGCTGAAATAAATTTGTTAGTCTCTAAGGCGCCACAAGTACTCCTGTTCTTTTTGCGGATACAGACTAACACCTGCTACTCTGAAACCTGACATTCTGGAATAACTCCTATCTCTAAAATCCTATTTGTCAGTCAGTGGGGTTCAATATGAATCTCACTGCAGGATCAGGGTCTATATTTTGTTTTTTGAGAAAGGCAGCAACATACACCAGTATTGAAAGAATGATAACCTCCCTTACCTGTGTAAACTACAACCTAATTACAAGATTAACTAATACAGAAATCATCACAGTATAGTTTATACAAATTAATGCAGCAGATGCCTGTTATAAAGGCAAAAATTGGACCAAAAAAAGAAGCCACTGGAGGAAGCAACAAATGTAAATTTTAGCGCTAGAAGTTACAGGAAATTATGTTTTGCAATAAGATGTCTCTTTTCCAAACCATATTTATGTCAGAGGGAAAAACTCTTCTGAATTAAAGAGAAAATATGTAATGGAACACTGTCAGGTACCTTGGAAACTTATTTAAAAAAATAAATCTGTCAACTAATTTTTTTTATTAAAAAAATTAAGCCAGATTTTATTTGGATTTTTACTCTTACAGACTTTCAAGCGTTTAGTAGCATAAGACCCTAAAAATAAAGCTGCACAGTCATTTGTCAATGTCAAAGCCCATAGAAGTGCAGAAAGAAATACACTTCAATAGTCAAAAAGAAAAATTAAAACCACAGAACTTTTTAAACCCACAGTATCATTTACGAGTACAGACATTTAAAAAAACAAACAAAAAACCACATATTTTTAAATAATAAAAATTTAAGGTGTCCCTGTACTTGAATTCACTCTGCTGCTGAGTGACCTTAGGCAAGTCACTTTACCTCTGTGCCTTGGTTTCCCCATCTATTAAATGGAGACAATGATACTTGCTTACTTTATGAGTTGCTTTGAGATCTACTAATGAAATGTACTTTATAAGAGCTAGATATTATCACTAGAGCTGGCCAAAACTCAGGATTTCTGGTTAGCGAGAAATTTCCGAATTTCGAGAACTGGTTTTGTTCTGACTCAGAATGAAATCAAATTTTCAAGATTTCTTGAAAATCAGAAATTTTGGAAAAAAACTGTACCTGGTGTTTTCAAATCTAACTATGCTCCCAGGACAGCAGCTGCTCACTGACTAGAAGTAGTGGTGAAGCTGACAAGGATGTCAATTTCACTCAGCAGCTTCTGAGGGCTCCCAGAATCTAGGGTTCTTGGACAGACCTGCCATGCAGACTGCCTCTGGGACAAGGAGCCCAGGGTTTCTTAGGCCTTGGCTACACTTGGGGATTCACAGCGAGGGAGCATGCTGCAAGCTACTCTCGCAGCGCTGCAAGTACTCCACCTCTCCGAGGGGAATAGCTTGCAGCGCTGCGAGGGAGCGTGCAGCACTGCAGGCGCTGATTACACTGGCGCTTTACAGCGTTGCACTCGCTGCACGGGGAGGGAGGGAGGGCGTTTTCATCACCCCTGAGCGCAACAAGTTGCAGCACTGTACAGTGCCAGTGTAGCCAAGGCCTTATTCCTGGGCCAGCTGGCTTCCTGATTCCCAAGTGGGCCTAGACCAATTCTTGCAACAATCTGAGCTAGACTCCATTTTGAGGTTTTATACTATTGCCCATCACTATCATATATGTCTGCCTTAACAGACTCATTAAGTTGGGGGAGAAAGAGGGGATTCTTTAAATACATAGCAAAGAATCAGAATTTCTGAGTATTTAAAACTTAAAAAATTACCTGCCCTGGAACAATTGTGTGTGTGAACAGCCTATTGAGTTCCACAAGTCTGTTTGGAGTGATGTTAAATTTCAATGCTATGCTGTTTAGGGTGTCCTGACTTCCAGCCTGAAGAAAGAAAACTGGATGTTTAAGATACGGCAATAATCAAGTACAGGATCAATATAACCGTTTATTTAAACTTTATCGGGTAAACCAGTTGCAGGGTATGGATACATATTTTCTATCGGTCTACTTTTTGGGAGATGACAAAGTTAATTATAAGACAACATCTACTAAATTAGCAGCACTTTTCCCACTCTATAAAACAGAGAAAAGAGAACAGTTACAATCCTTCTCTCACTGCTTCATCAAACTTAGTTAAACAATGTATCATTTTAACTTAGCTCCTTCCAGTTATAGCTGGTTAGGAGAGAGGAGGAGGGGGGCACATTATGCACACATTGTGTATATATATTTGACATTCATTACTCTTTCACCCATTCTAGCAGTTAAAATTCAAGCCTATTCTCTGCAGGCCTGGAGGTAACACAGCATACTAGCACATGAGAGAGTCAGGTTAAGAGTTCCTTCCCTTCCTGAAGCTGTAGGGAAAGGGGACATCACAATACGTCCCTGGCACCTTTCAGTAAGCTTTCTCCCAGTACACAACTAATCACTTCTGATACAGAGGCAGTGTATCTCATTGGCATTCCAAAAGGGAAACACTGACATCTCATGACCAGGGTACAAACATATTCCTGCTAGAGGGCCTAGGCAACACTTAATGGGACAGAACTATTTCTCAGAGGAAGAGGAGAGGTATTACATGGCCACACTATGGAAGTGGAACTACACAAAGACAGGCAGCTGGGAGAGGGTGGGTGATGCCTAAGTTGGAAGATGGTTGTGGGGTTGAGACCAATTTCCCTTCCTACCCATAGAATATCTGAAGGATATTTTTAAAAAGAATTAAAGGGTGTCTATATTAGTTTGGTTTCTTTCGATTCTCATTAACCTCGGCAACCTCATTTTAAACATTAACAAATGACCTAACTGTGCACCCAGTACTTACAGTATATTCTATAGTTCCAAGGGGTTTCTGAGTAACCATTTTCTTCTCTTTCTTTTCATTGGTTTTGTTTTGATTGTCATCTGAGGAACAAACAAGTCACTTAAATTAACCAAGTTTCAAACCTTTCACCTGTCAACATTTTTCAAGTGAGGATATTTATTGTACATGTGGGATATAACTGTGGTTTGATCACATACAACAGTGACACTGCAAAAAAGAGATACTGTAGTTGTCAAACCCTGAAATGTTACCATATGGCCATCAAGACTAAATCAGTACTGTACTAGGTTCTGATTAGAATTTTACAGCCTTTTAAGGTCAACTTACACTCTACTGCATCCCTGTAAAAAGTCTTTGTGGATTCTTCCCTTAGTTAAAGAAGAACAATTTACTTCTGGGGTAAAGCACAGGTTTGCACTACACAACTGGGTAATGTCTAGATAGAAAGAGCTAGCACATGGTCGCATTCAATAATTCTGCATCAGTAGGTTTACGAAAAATCAGATTAAAATGGAGACCTAACCAATAATACTTAATATTTTAAATACTATTTTCATCCTCAAAATATTTTAAGGCCCTTGTAGACACTTACATGAGTTAATGGAACTATTCAGGTGTGTGTGTGTGTAAAACTTTGCAGGATAGGAGCTTAATTCATTAGAATTCTCAACTTCAGGTCCGGTAAGTATTATTATCCTTATTTTTTGCAGAGAGTTTAAGTAACATGCCCAAAATATGAGAGAGACAACAGGTATCTTGTCAGTCAGTTGCATGCCCACAGCTCTCACTGACTTCAAGGATTACTGAGTAAAGGTGCTGGAGGCTAAACTGCACGGAGTCCTATTGAAATCAATGGGACACTGCCTAGGTTGATCCCTTTGGAGGACTGAAATCTGATTTTGAAAACAAGCATTTTTTTCTTAACTACATGGTTTATTTATTTGGAAAAATAAAGTTACTCCTCAATTACTTCGAAATAGTCATGCAAACACTGCAGCTACTTAAGAGATAAACCACCATTTACTAAACATATACAGCTAAATGAGTAGATAATTGTATTGATTGTAAAGGTACTGGCAGCAGCATGTCTTTTCTTGCTAATCTATACTCATGAGCAAGTGCTAAAACCAAAACATGGTAAACACAGCATGAATAAAGCGGCCTCTAAAAAACAAAACAAAACCCCTTAATGATCTGATGCAACTGGGAGTTTTGGATGTGAAGAAGCACGCCACATCATTGGGTATTAATTTTCAAATTGTGCCATTACTACAAAACAGTCTCTGTACGTGCTTAACGGAAACCAACACCACACGTTTAGGGGCAAAGGTACAATTATTTTCTATTAGAGAACAACTTCTAAAAGACACCCATTCACGTACGATTTCAAATTGAGTCAGTCCCTTAACCTCCTCCCCCATATTCTAACAAGTAAAGTGACCAGCGGAAGGAAACAGGAATCAAAGACTGCATACCTAGCAAAAGGTAAGGCTGTCTGTAGTCAACACACCAGGAGAAATGCTTGTGAACGGAAAGACTGTGCATAACCTCTAGCAGGTTGTTCAAACTGCTGGGATCACAGGCCACAACTTCAGGTAAGGACTCACAGCTGTCTCCATTTGCCGAATTGTACCCAGAAGACAAAGTCTCATCGCTTTCAACACTGCTGCATTCTTGGGGAAATTTGCATGCAGCTCTTTTGTCTGTAGCAGCAGCAACGGGAGAAGGGCAGATGTTGCAACATTCACCTGGATCGTGGAGACTACAACACTCCACTGCAAACATCTCCGGGCGTGGAATGAGGGCAAATTACCTAATCACACGCAATATGTCTGATAAGGAACGTGGTGGCTGATACCCCGCAAAGGAACGGTGACTTCTGGAAAGCACGGGGATCCTGCTGTTCTGTTGCTTGTCCGGCAATCTTCTAGAAAGGCCACGTCTCTCCCCTTTCCCCGCCTCCTCCTCCCAAGACAGCTCCCTTGGTTCCAGGCAGATCCAGCAGAGCCTCTTGCTGCTCTGAGCTGTAGGGGTCTCTCCCTTGCAATGAAGCCTTTCCCGTACAGACTGAGGCCTCTCTCCAACAGTACGTGCTGCTTGTTGCTCGATGAACTAATGCCATGAAAAGAAGCTGCTGCCCACCCTCGTCCCTTCTCCGATCAGCTGGAGCAGCGCTGGCAGAGAGTAGGGCAACTGAGCTCTCCCAGTGCTCACTGGGGAGGGGGCTTGCTCTGCGCAGTCCAGTTTCAACCAGACTAGAGCAGGAGCAGAGTGAGTGCTGCCCGGCACGCACCGCCCCCAGCCCCAGGATTGCAGGCTGTCTGGAACAAAGGTATAAGGGCCCTCCCTGGTCCTGCACATGCAGCACGTACAGACCCAAGCCCTGCGATAAAGCACAGGAAGGCGCAGGGTCAGTAGTGGGACAAGGAGCACGTTGTCTCCCTTCCCACTCAGGAGCTACCTGTGCAGGTAGTCTGACTTTTAACAACACTAGCAGCTGTTTTTACTAACCCACTAAAATAGATTCCAGTTCCTGCTTTGTGATCTAACTCCACGGAGAGCCCTGAACATTAAAAGTTTAAGCCTGTTTAACAATATCTTTTTCTTTAAGGTAATCAGTGGCAGATTTACTTGTTCCATCCTGCTTTGTGATTTGGAGAATAGGTAACCAAATACTGGGCTTCTGGTACTTTATATTGCTATTTTAGAGAGATTTCAGAGTAACAGCCGTGTTAGTCTGTATCCGCAAAAAGAAGAACAGGAGTACTTGTGGCACCTTAGAGACTAACAAATTTATTAGAGCATAAGCTTTCGTGGACTACAGCCCACTTCTTCGGATGCATAGTCCACGAAAGCTTATGCTCTAATAAATTTGTTAGTCT
>NC_048300.1:110726221-110753089 GCF_013100865.1 Trachemys scripta elegans
AAGAACAGGAGTACTTGTGGCACCTTAGAGACTAACAAATTTATTAGAGCATAAGCTTTCGTGGACTATGCATCCGAAGAAGTGGGCTGTAGTCCACGAAAGCTTATGCTCTAATAAATTTGTTAGTCTCTAAGGTGCCACAAGTACTCCTGTTCTTCTTTTTTTAGAGAGATTGAAATTTAACATCCTTGTTGGGAGACCAAAGAAACCTAGCACAATAGCATTTAACTTCAAAAAGGGAAACTACAAAAATGAGCAGGCTAGTTAAACAAATTAAAAGAGTCATAAGAGTTAAATGCCTGCAAGCTACAGGGAAACACTTTAAAAACACCATAAAATGTATCCTTCTCCCCTCCAAGTACCAAAAATGCATGGTAGCTTTGGTTGTGTGACTGCTAATGTATTTACTTAGTAGAGTTCCAAACAGCTGTCTGATGCAATACAGAAAAGCGAGCTAGATTCCTTTTTTTAATTTAAAAAGCCTAAATAATGCAAACAGTAAGGAAGCTTCGCAAAAGTTCACAAAATCAGTTTGGGTTAAATATAAATTCTAATTGAGGCAAAAGAGTCAAAATTAATTATACCCAATTTTCACCAATAACTATTTTTCTTGCATCTAGCACCTTTGCCAACACATATGTTCATCTTTCCAAGTGCAAGAGAAATAGCATACATGAGAATACAGACCTCATATAAAATTATTTTTTTATTTTAAATAGGTGTTTAATTTGATCACCTTTATAGTCACCTTTCTTCTATAAGATGGAAATTTCCAAAGAGATAAGTTGCATGATTTATGACCCAGTACTTAAAATATAAAGATTGCCAAATAGCCTTGTTTGCAAGAAATGATGGGACGTATGTTATAAACTGTCTGAGTTTCTTCTTAATGTTGCTGGTGAATTCACATTAAGTGGCTGGTATGTTTTTGTTAGGACTTTTGTAATCAGCTGTTTTTACAGAATTTGAGGATACACTCCGTAAGGTGATCATAGCATTTTAGGCCCGAAAGGGACTTTGAGAGGTCATCTAATCAGTCCCCTGCACTCATGGCAGGACTAAGTATTATAACAGATACCTGTTGACTCTCTCATATTTTGGGCATGTTACTTAAACTCTGCAAAAAATAAGGTTAATAATACTTGCCTACCTACCTAACTCTGAAGTTCTAGGTCTTTGTTACCCAGGTAATTCCATGTTAACATCCTCAAAAGTGGTCGTTTGTCTTTTTCATTTTGATATTTTCAGGGCATATGGCATAAAACACTGAATATTTTTTAAAAAGCTGCTGGTTTCAGCAGGACTTCCCAGAAAATGACATGAGCCCAGGATGACATAAAACAAATCTTATTGGGCCATATTATCAGAATTGAAGGTAGTTTTCACAACTGATGTGCCTGAAGACCCTCAGGGGAAGGTGCTGCAAAGTGTAGTTACCACCCATCAAAATCAAGGAGAAAGCTGAGACCATCACTTTTTGGAGACAAAAGAAGACATGTTTCAGAACCCCAGGACTAATTACCTCCAGGGAAGGAAGTCATGACATCAATAAACCGGCTACACCAGCCTTTGACCAGTCTCCCAGCAACTGAAAAGCCCTCTACTGTGAAGTACTGTGCCAGCTATAACATCATCTACTTTCTTGACTGCAGTTATAGCTCCTGACCTTTTTTTTTTTTTTTTTCCGACTTTTTCCTTTTGTTTTCATTATCTGGGAGACATCCCAACCTTTTTGTTAGTTTACGATGTGAAGGTATGGATGTGTGTCTGAGTGCCTGTAAAACCCTCACAGGGAAGGTATCAGAAAGAAAGATTCCCTCCTCCCCCGGTTCAAAACAACACTAAATGCTATCTCTTAAAAGATATTTAGTAATGTATATTCCGTATTCCATGTAAGCATCCTAGGAAATTTAAGACTGTCACCTGAAAATTAAGTAAAATTTGTCAAACTTCTGCTACCACAGTGTTCTGCTAAAAGTCGTAATCCTGGCTGGGTGATTGGAAGCAGGAGAGAAAGGGTTAACCACCAGATAAAAGTTTGGAAATCAGCTTAGACATTAAACAATAGTTTGGCTTGAATATTAAAATATCCAACTCCCTCCAAGCCCTGATTTGAGTAACAGCCACCTCCTTAGATTGCCAGTAAGGACTGATTGTTTGTCAGCCCCAGGTACTGTTAACTTTTCTTGGGACACTTTGTGGAATCTACAGAATGATCTTCTTGGGATCCAGAGGAGAGGGATGCCATGGAAAAGAGAGCTATGACCGGGTTTTCTGAGTAGTGGGGGAGAGAGAGAAACACAGCCATTCCCATCCAGGCATGGACTTGAGGGACCACCATTCAGGTCATGGTCTGCCCTATTAACTAATGATAGTAAATCTAAAACACAGAAAATACTTTGTGTAACTATGACTAATAGTAATAGACATATTTATTAGTCTTCACTGGTTGCCTGTCCATAGTATGTAATATGGAAATTTTTAAAAAATTGCTAGAGGAAAACCAGGATCCTTATTTCTGAAGAATTCATTTGCTTCTGCTACTTATTCCCTATCTAAAATGATAATCCCTCAACTGTGATTTCATAATCAGTTTTGATGTCAGAAAAAGTATTAAGACATCAGGTATGGAATTAAATAACAGGAGCAGATGAACTCTTAAAGAAAGATTCAATTTTCATGCTACTATCCTTAATAATAAAATTGGGGGCGGGTAGAGAGAGAGCAAAGAATAGAAAGAAGAGTGAAGCTATATAGGCAGAACAGTCTCTAAACAGATTTTCAAAGTTTTCCACCAGGCATCAACAGGGCTGCAAGTACTATATCAGGTGTGATGGAATGGGTACGGAATTCTTCCTTGTTGTGGTTGTCCTAGTGGAGAAGATAGGGAAAGGGGCTTCATACATCTTCTCCCTTGCCTACCTGGGAAGGGGCTGGGCTAGCACAGCCAGAGGCACTGCAAACCCTAAAAAAGGCATGGCTGAGTGTGGTGGGGCCATGCTCATATCGCCCCTTGTACATCTGCTGGAGGTTGGTGCTGATGGGAGCCCATACTGCACCTCTTTAAAAAAAAAAAAAAAAAAAAAAAAAAGGTGTGAAAACTGCTTCTTACCAAAGGCATGATCCATCCTCAGCTTTCTGCAGGCAGAATGCCCCCAACTAATGCTGGCAGGGTGCCCTGCCGCATCTTCATCTATCATCTCAACTCTGGCTCTGAAAGCCACAAAAAAGGGCCCATATCTTTGTGCTTCTAAACATACTTCAAAAACAAATGTGAAATCTTTAGTCATATTTTCTTGGTTTGGGGCTATTTATTTTTACCCTGCAAATACAGTAACTACGTCTAGATAAAATCCTTAGAATAACCCCCCACCCACTTTTTGACAGGTTTTTGCCATTTAATTATTGCGCTTCCACTGGTGGAAAATATTGGCGTATAGGCATGAGTTATTGCTGTACCTTGCGTGCACGGTTTTAAAAAAAATTAACCTTTAAAACAAACTCAGGTTTTCAAATGAAAGAAATCCAACTAACCTAAATCCCAGGGGGACCTAACAGTGTCACTTTATTGTACTTGTACCCACACTTATCACACGTTTAACTTCAGAGGTCACAAATTGAACTCTGCACAAAAATATTTTTATATATATGTTTATCATTCCCCCCACCACCACCCTCATTTCTCCCTGAAGGAATCAATGTTTTCTTCTCTGTGCCTGAATTAGGGACACTAATACTTGTCCCGTTTGCTCCAGCAGAGGTCCCAGGCACCTAGTAAATATCAGGTGGTGGAGTCCAGCCAGGCAGTTTCTAGGCAATTTCTTCGTCCCCTGGCAGAATGGGCAATTGCTCTTTGAGTCAAATAGTATTTCAGGCTCAAAGAAAAAAGGCAGACAGCATCTGTCCTTTGAACTTGGACAATTGCTTAATGCTGAGATGATATATTCATGTTCTCAGGTTTTTCTGTAGTGCCCATTTGCCCAAAAGCTGGTGGCTCGAGCATTTGAGAATTCTAAGATGTTAATACCATTTGCTAATTTGTGGTATGTGCTGAATAGCATTTGCAGGAAGGGGAAAAATTGGGGCGAAGAGGGAGCCATCCACAAATCCAACACACATGGACAGTAGCAAAATAACAAGAAGCAAAATAAAAGTATATAGAAAATGATTATTAATAAAGAACAATGAGAATGAATGTTCAGAGAAAAAAGCAGTAAAAGAGATCAGCTACAAAAAAAGATTTTAGCAAAGAACTACTGACTCCTTTATGCCTCTCTCTGAATTTATACATAATTCCTGAGTTCCCTGGAAGATTATTCTGATTTTTCTTTTCAGTGCTGTGAGATCCTTAAAAATGTGCAAGGTCACTTTTTGATGGTATTTTGGTAAGCGAGAATGAGTGCTAAAAGACAATAATGCTGAAAGAGCAACTATCATCCTAGTAGCCTTGAGGAATTATAGTAGAATATTACTCCTGCAACCGACTAATTATCTGTGTAAATGGAGAAAGAGTCCAAGGAAAAAGCCAATAAAATGCTGGGCTGTATACGCAGAAGTATCATATCTGGGTGCTGTAATGTACTATAAACAGTACTTTCTATGGGTCTCCCAATGAGAGCTAGACCAGGTTCTATATAGCTTTGTCTGTACTCGGCTTTTCTGCAGAAAATCTCCCACCATTGCTATCACCCATTCAACTCTCTGGGCAGTAGCAGTGGTACTTGGTGCTTGAAGCCTTCAAGGATTGATTTAATCAAGGAAAATTAAAGGCATTAAATAATGATAGCTTAGCTAAACTACGAATAAGGAGTGGATGCATGATTGCAGTTCACAAGTATTTGAAGAGCGTGAACACACAGGGGCGAGATGAAGTGATCCAACCATAACACTAGAGGTAATGGGATGAAACAGAGTTAATTGCTGAATCTCAGGAAACATTCCTTATCAGTGAGCTCCTGTTTAGACTGTGAAACTGCACAGTCTCCATTAGGATGTGGTATAATACCCATCCTGTGAGTCATCCTAAAAGAGAAACACAGAATTTAAGAATGAATATATAGAAAGTAGAGAGCAATCCTGCTTTGGCCAAGGTAAGCATGTTGGAGACATGGGAAAGGGGGAAGATGGATAAACTGACATGTCTTTTCTATCTCTAGGTTCTAGGATGTCATTATAGCAGGTTGCAGCGATACTGGCATGTGGAGGGGATGATTTCATTGTATGTCTGGGGGGGTATCGCCATACCTACTGTTGGCTGTTTCAAATGGAAGTGGGAGGGTTTGTTTATGAATTCTTTCAGCTCCTTTATTTTTTTTCTAGATCCCTGTAATTTAAGTGTCTTCTGCCGCCACTTCTCTCCCCCCACCCAGTCCCCGTCTTGATTCCTGTATGTTTCTTCTCTGTCACCTTGTTCTTTCTGCTCTCTCTTGCAGGGGGTAGCTGGGGCTATGTGCGGGCACAGGGGTAGGTCAGGGTGCAGGCAGGTGGTAGCTAGAGGCTGTGTGTGGGCACAGGGGTAGGTCAGGGTGCAGGCAGGGGGTAGCTAGGGGCTGTGTACGGGCACAGGTAGCTCAGTGTGCAGGCAGGGGGTAGCTAGAGGCTTTGTGCAGGCAGGGGGTAGCTATGGGCTGTGTGCGGGCAGGGGCGTAGCTAGGGAATGCACAGACGGGAGTAGCTCAGGGGGCAGGCAAGGGATAGCTAGGGGCTGTGTGCGGGTAGGGCTCCCCCTGCGGTGGCTGCTCCCAGAGGGCTCTGCTGGCTCCGGAGCCAGGTCCCCCCACCAGGGTGGCTCTTACTGGCTGGGTGAGCAATCAAAGAGAGCTGGGCGCTGAGGAGCAGCCGCAACCCCGGGCACCAGCAGCAGATGGGGGAATGCCACAGCTGCCCACCCCATGGCACCACCAGCCAGAGGAGCAGCTGCCCCGCACTGCCTGGCTCTGGCTTCCCACCTACAATGTGGCCTGAGGGGGGGCTGAGGGAGAGGAGATGGTGTGTGGGGGTGGAGCTGCCCCTGGACTACCCCACTCTGGGTAAGGCAGTGCAGTTTGGGGGGCCAACACCTTGTGCCGCCCCCAACTCTGTCCATGGGCTCAGGGCTTCTGTCCATGGGGAGCGCCGGGGCTCGGGGCTTCAGTCACACATGGCTCCCAGCTGCAGTGGGGGAGGAGAGGCAGACTGGGGCTCCAGGCTTCAGCCTGTGCTGCTCCCAGCTTCAGGGGGTGCTAGCTTCAGCCCCGCGCCGCTTCCAGGGCAGAGCTGCTGACTTCAGCCCCGTGCCATTCCCAGGGCTCCCGGCTTCAGCCCCATGGGGGGTGCCAAGGCTTGGGGCACCTGGTTTCAGCCGTAGGGCCCTGCGGCCCCCCAAAAGGGCTCGTGGCTCCTTGGGGGCTGCAGATCCCCGGTTGAGAACCACTGAGTTAAAGGACAGGGTCATTTGAGAATGTACTTGGTTTTCAGGCAAAACCTTAGCAGAACATCTAAGCCTATTGTAATAGCCTTTTACATCTAATCAAAGTATTTTTTCATTATCAGAGCACTTTATAAAAATTAAAGTAATTAATCTTCTGCACCTCTCTCAGGGAGATAATGGAGGCCTGGTCTACGCTACACTGTTATGTTGATGCAAGGCAGCTTATGTCGACCTACTTGTGCATGTGTCTCCCACCGCTGTGAGCACCCCACTGCTCCAACATACTAACATCACCTTCCCAAGCGGCCTAGAGCCATGGCCAGTGTACTTAAGTCCATGCAGTGCAAGTGTAAACACTGCATTAGTTATGTCAAACCTAACTGTCCTCCAGCATCCCCCACTGACCCACTCTGGTCACCATTTTGAACTGCACTGCCCAGTGGTCAAGCAGGCCAGAAGTCCCTGTCCTCCCTTTAAAGCCCCACAAATTTTTGAAATTCCTTTTCTTGATGGCCTGGCTTGGTGAGCACACCTAGCAGCTCTCCATGGTTAAGTGCAACTGCCCAGCTGATCATGCCAGCTACACACTCCAGACGCACTCCTGCCTGGAGTAGACTGGAGATATTGGATCTCCTGGGCCAATGGGGAGAAGAGTCTGTGCAGGCACAACTCTGATCCAACCAAAGAAATGTGGACATCTATGAGCAGATTACAAAGGGATGCAGAAGAAGGGCTAAGACAGGGACCAGCAGCAGTGCTGGGTGAAAGACAGGGAGCTGCAGAAGGCCAGGGAGGACAAGAAGTGATCCTGTGCTGAGCTTCAGAATAGCAGCCGTGTTAGTCTGTATCCTCAAAAAGAACAGGAGTACTTGTGGCACCTTAGAGACTAACAATTATTAGAGCATAAGCTTTCGTAGCCCACGAAAGCTTATGCTCTAATAAATTTGTTAGTCTCTAAGGTGCCACAAGTACTCCTGTTCTTTTTGTGCTGAGCTGCAGACCTGTTGCTTTTACAAAGAGCTGCATACCATACTCGGTGGAGACACTCCACCCCCACCCCAACAGCACTCTTGATACTTCTGTGAAACCTGATTCACAGGTCCCTGCTGTGAACAGTGAGGAGGAAGAGATTGTGGAGGCGGAAGAGGAGAAGTATGGGGGACAGATGATCAGGGGATCCTGCTGTGCCTCAAGTCAGGACCATTTTTTGACTCCGCTGCAGTCCAGGCTGATGCAGGGGAAGGAACCTGGGGTAAATGTGTAGGTAAATTTTCAGTTACAGGGATGGCACCCCCAAAGCAGCAGGACACA
Source organism: Trachemys scripta elegans (assembly GCF_013100865.1). Taxonomy (NCBI): domain Eukaryota; kingdom Metazoa; phylum Chordata; order Testudines; family Emydidae; genus Trachemys; species Trachemys scripta. Next base: position 110,733,942 of record NC_048300.1, read on the forward strand.
TCTTTTGACTTTTCATGACTTTATTCATGCTAGAAGAGGTAGTGGTACAATCAAGAAAGGCAGAGTTGCTATCTACTTTTCAATTCTCCTCTAGAGTTGGGGGGGGAGGGGCAGGGGCAAGCAGAGCAGTTTGTTTATGTACATAGGGATGTCCCTTGAATCTCCTGAGAGATCTCGATGAAACTTTCATGAAGTACTCTGCAGTCCTCTGCCGAAGGTGTCTACGGAGGTCTGCCTTCTTTCTTCCTCTGTGGCAGGACACTTTTCTGTGCCACTCAGTGATACCGGCAGCAGCCATCATTGCAGTACACAAGCTAGCAGCATATGGGCTCGGCCATTTTGGGATGCCAGTGGCTCCTGTGCTCTCTCTGCCTTTGTGACCCTCAGGAGTGAGATATCAGCTAAAATCACCACCACATGTGGAAAATGGGGCCAGTATTCAGTGCCATTGCCCTCAATTATTAGCAGGGGAAGCTCCAGGCACCAGCGCACCAAGCATGTGCCTAGGGTGGCAAGCTGTGGGGGGTGGCCTGCTGGTCACCGTGAGGGTGGCAGTGAGGCTGCCTTCGGCAGCATGCCTGCGGGAGGTCCGCCGGTCCCGCGGCTTCGGCAGTGGGTACACTGAAGGCGCGGGACCGGTGGACCTCCCGCAGGTATGCCACCGAAGGCCGCCTCACCACCGTGCTTGGGGCAGCAAAATACATAGAGCCACCCCTGATAATTAGACTCATACAACCAAGCAATTCCCTCATTTCCCCTACCCTTGGTGGGTCATACTCACCATGGCTAATGCCATGACTGACACCGTGCACAAGCATTCCCAAGCAAAAGTGAGACTGTAGTGCTTAATATTTGAGGGGAGCGACTTCAAAATCTTAAGTTTCACTTTCTGTAGTGAATGCACTGACCATGGTACCTCTGTGTCTTATCTTCAGCAGCTGCCACTGCAGCCTTCACCACCACACAATGCCTGAGCCAGATAAGGAGGAAAAAGAAGAGTACTTGAGATAACATGTTCAGCAAGATCCTGCAAGCCAGTGCTGCATCGGACCATGAGCATGAACACTGCGATCAGCCTGAAGAAGGAAAGAGTGGTGAGGAGACAGGAGTCCCAGCAGGAAAAGGAGAGGGAGATGCACCAGGACACAATGGGGCTTCTCAAGCAATACGCACAGATGCTGCAGACTCTGGTGGACCTGCAGATTCAACAATCCAGTGCTTGCCTCCCTCTGCAGCCCACTGAGAACTCAATATTGGGATCTCTGTATACATTCCACATGGCATCGGGGTCACTGCACTATCCCTACCACTCCACTCCAATCACATCTTCACGTACACTAACCTGTGAAAGCCATGATTGGTGTATGTGTAGCTAAAATGGACATAATGTTCTTTCCCGTTCATAAGTTCTGTTCTCTTAATTTATTAGGGTATTTGTTTTAAAATCAGAGGTTTTTTTGCACTGATTTTGTTACAGAATAAAATTCTATTTGGAGCACAATTCATCTTTATTAGTACACAACATATGCTGCCGAGCGCTCAGCAGTTCTGAAAATAACTAATTACCTCTTACTGCACAATGTCACACAACTAATAGGTTTCAGAGTAGGATCATTCACAAACAAAATTAAGAGGTGCATTGACAATGTTACATTCCTACATGTACAGCAATCACCACACAATTCCTACCAGGCTACAAAAGTGCAAGGCCAAGTAGAGCACACTACAACACACACTACTCTGGCTTGCTATTAAAATGGTCTTTCAAAGCCTTCCTAAACCTTTGAGCTCGTCTCATAGCCCTTGTTCAAATTCAGCCGCTCCACCTCCGCCCTCCACCCTGGTGGAAACATTTCCCCCTTTGCTTTACATACATTATGCCAGACACAGCAGGCAGCGATAACCATTGGGATATTTTTCCCACTGAGTTCCAATGTTGTGAGTAACCAACTCCAGCAACCCTTCAATCAATCAAAAGCACATTCAACGGTCATTCTGCACCTGCTGAGCCAATAGCTGAACTGTTCTTTGGTGCTGTCAAGGTGGCTGGTATATGGCATCATGAGTAGAGGGTAGATTGGGTCCCTCAGGATCACTATTGGCATTTCAGCATTCCCAATGGTAATCTGCCGATTGGGAAATAAAGTCTCTGCTTGTAGTTTTCTGAACAGTCCTGCGTTCTTAAAGATGCAAGTGTCATGCACCTTTCCTGAGCAGCCCGCACTGATATTGGTGAAGCATCCCAGTGATCCACCAATGCTTTCATAACCATAGAAAAGTAGCCAGGATGTGATTAATGGCCCTGCACACTTGCATCACAACAGCCCCCACAGTGGATTTCCTGACACCAAACTGATTCTTGATTGACCAGTAGCAATCTGGCATTGCAAGTATCTACAGTGCGACAGACATTTGCTTCTCCACCGTCTGAGCAGCTCTCATTTTGGTGTTCCTGCACTGGAGGACTGGGGCAAGCTAGGCATTAGGGTGTCCAGATGTCCTAATTTTACAGGGACAGTCCCGAGTTTGGGGGCTTTTTCTTATATATGTACCTATTACTCCTCACCTTCTGTCCCGATTTTTCACACTTGCTATCTGGTCATCCTACTCGGCATACAGATCTAGGAATATGGCCTTGCACATCTGAAAGTTCTGCAGCCACTTCTAGTCATCCCAAACCTGCATTATAGTGCAATCCCACCAGTCAGTGCTTGTTTCTCACCCAGGAGCGGTGCTCCACCACCTGCAGCTGCTCTGTGAACACCACCAACAGCCCTGAATTGGTTCTCGCTCTGTCCAACAGCACTCAATTGGTTCTTGCAGCTCTTCAAATATTCCAGGATTGTGTGCCCTGTGCTTGCAACGCTCATAACAATAGTGCAGAGCTGTGTGTGCCCTGTGCTTGCAATGCTCATAACAATAGTGCAGAGCTGTGCAGGCTCCATGCGTCTGTCAGAGATGGTGGACAGTGAGGAGGACAGAGTAGGTTTGTAGGATTTTGAAAAAAAAAGTGTGAAAATTATAGGATACAGGTATACCCTTATGGGATGGAGACAGTTGCAAACAGGGAAGTTGACCCCAGGCTCCCAGTCATCCTGGCATGACTCGTTTTGGCCCCATTACATAAAAGACAGTGCGCTGGATGGTAGTGAGTTGCACATGGAATTCCTACCCATGGTGTACCGTACTCTCCATTGATACAAGCACTTCTGGTGAGGAAATGCACTGCCAGTACAAGGAGCCAAGTATGCACATGCAGAAATAATGTACCAACTATGGCGGCTGTATGCCAACGTAACTTGTGTAGATATACGTTTGTGGTGTAGACATGGCCTAAGTATGAACCCCATTTTACTGATGAGGAAGCTAAAGCAGGAAGTTAAAGTCTTGTCCACACCAGCCTCCTTCTGGCAAATATTTCCCACTGTTACAATTAGTACAGGTGAAAGCATGAGCACTAGCCTAAACAAGGCTTTTGCAGCTATAGATGTTTAAGCCCACTTTATCGAACTTGCTCAGAGAAGGTGTAACTGAAATGGCATTGAGAATGCCAGTTGCTGCTGCATATTGGATAAAAATTTTAAAAGCACCTAGGCTCTTAAGTCACTTGAATGTCAATAAAATTTAGGTTCCTAGGTGCCCAAGTTTCTTTTGAAAATGGGACTTAGGAGCCTAAGACAAAACCACTTAGGTGCTTTTGAAAATTGTAATCCTTTGTCTACTCTACCATTGGATGGAATGGTAGGAATACTAAAGATTCACTGGTGTGAACAATATTGGGAAATGTTTGTCAAAACCTAAGCGTACAGAAGGTCCCAATCCTGCACTTGTGCATGTGCTTAATTTTAAGTGCCTGAATAGTGCCATCAAGATCAATAGGACAGCTCAGATGCTTGAATTTAAGCAGGGTTAAGTGACTTGCCCAAAAGCATAGAAATGAGAGCCGAGATTGGAACTCAAGATGGCTTTGTCTAATACTGTTTAAGACTCAAAGGTCTCACTTTGCTAAGTGGGCAATTTAGAGAATTTGCTCACTAGCATTCACTCACATCACAGAGAGGAAACTTTTCATGAGACCACACACTGGAACTCAGTTTCATACTGTGTGTTTTTCAGAGACAGCATTACTCCCAGATTACAGGAACCTTGAGGTGGGGAGGCAAAGGGGGAAAAAATACATGAACTAAAGATTAATATTAGAAAATAATAGTTACAGAACAATATGTACCAGAAAAACCTTGGCGTATGGAAGGGGAAACAAACAGGCAATTCTAAATTAAAGATATTTAAAGCATTTTTAAAGCAATTGTAAAAGTTAATCTAAAACTCTGAGTTCAAAGGGACACATGAAAAAAGCATCTTAAGTAAAAGCCTGTTGAAGTGGAGGAAAACATTTACCGGATGAACCAAACCCAACTGTCCCCTACATGCAAATACCTCACAGAACAGGAAAGAAAACAGGCATCAAGAACTGCTTGGTTTGAGGTTGGAGGCTTTAATGCAGTTTAAAAGCCATAGACAATTGACTGCATTGGGAAAGTACAATTTCATTCATTTTCCTATCCATTACACCATAGAGCTAGTAAAGATGTAATGATATAGGGGAGGAGAGCCACTCATGGGCGTCTTACTAATGCAGAAAAGTATCATAGTGCAATTATGTAGGTATCCACAGCTTCTCAGCTTCAAATTACTTTGAACTCAGTCCTTGGGGAGATGTGTAGCATAGCTTTCTTGTGCCCTGGGTTTTTCTCATTCAATATTACTGTTTCATACGCTTGCCAAGTTCACTTTGGATCAATATAAAAAAACTGCAGTCACCATACACCCAGACAGTGCTATCTAGCTCCCACTTCAGCTACAAACTTCAAGTGAAAACCACCACTCATGTAAAGCAGTGCAGCTGAATAGATTGGTCTGGCTTACTCCTGCTGGTGTGTCAGGCCGAAAGGCTCAGATAGAGAAATTTCAGATGGAACAGTCAGGAAATTCTAAAGTTAAAGGTTCCTACGGCTGAGGTAACTTACTGTGTTGCCTCTGAGTGTATTTTATAGTGTACACGTAACAATATGAACAGTAACATATGAAGTTATATAATCAAATACCACCAAAAAAAGAATACCACATTTGTACAACTAGGATGAGTTTGTAATGTTGTACAAAACAGTCATTTCTCAACTTCCTGCCTTTGGGTGCTTAATTTCTTAACCGTAGCTTTGCACGGTCACACAAGAAGGAAGGTCCTCTCATGGATCAGTATCTGGTTGAAAGTCAGGAGCCAAAGGATAGGAATAAATGGTCAGTTTCCTATCAAACTCGTTGTTGTGAAGGCCAAAGTACAACTGGGTTAAAAAAAGAATTAGATAAATTCATAGATGATAGGTCCCTCAGTGGCTATTAGCTAAAATGGTCAGGAACACAACCCCATGCTCTGGGTGTCCCTAAACCTCAAATTGCCAGAAGCTGGGACTAGACAACAGGGGATGGATCTCTTGATACTGCCCTGTTCTGTTCATTCCCTCTGAAGCATCTGGCACCAGTCACTGTCAGAAGGTCTGACTCAGTATGGCCATGCTGATGTCTCTAGCTGGGTGAGATACATGTGAAAAGTAGGGCAGGCTTCTTTTCCCTCTGTGATTAAACACATTTCCTGTTGGTCCAGCCTTCATCTATCATCATTAAGGCTAAGGATATTTTTGTCACGGATACTTTTAGTAAAAGTCATGGACAGGACCCAGGCAATAAAGAAAAAATCAGGGAAGCCTGTGACCTGTCCCTGACTTCTACTAAAAATATCCCTGACAAAATGGGGAGCTCAGCTGCAGGGTCCCCACACCACCTTCAGAGGTTGGGCAGCTGCAGGGGCCACTCTGAGTTCTGGGGGTCCCAACCACCTGTGGGGGCTCAGAGCTCTGGGGTATCCCCAGCACCCGCAGCAGCCAGGACCTTTGAAGGTCCCACGGCGGCTCCAGAACTCCCACTGCCTTTGGCGGCTCAGAACTCTGGGGTACCTCCGCCACCTGTGGTGGCCAGGAGATTCAGGGTATCCCTGCCCCCCACGCTGGCCAGAAGCTGCGGCCCCGCTGCCCGCGGCAGCTTGGAGCTGTGGAGGGTCCCGTCGCCCAGAGTGGCCGGGAGCTGCACGGGAGGCCCCCGCTGCCAGGCACTATGGCCCCACCGCCCACGGTGGCTGGGAGCTCTAGAGGGCCCCTGGCTCCCACGGCCCTGAAGAGCTGCAGGCTTCCCCCACCGCAGCGGGCAGACCCTGCAGCTCCTGGTCAAAAAGACTGAATTCATGGAGGTAGCTGGAAGTTAAAGATTCTGTGACTTCCGCAACCTCTGTGAAAAAATCATAGCCTTAATCATCATTTAGAAAACAGTATATTTGCAGTTCATAGAAGAAGAATAAAGTGACCTCCTGCGGACTGCCAACAAGAGTGCAATATATCAGCCCAATGGTCTGAAAGATTGGGTGATAAAAAGCATTTCAGATTAAGGTGGAAGAAGGGCTGATAGGACTCAAACTCTACAGTCCCCAAATAGCCGGGTGTTTCTGCTAAAGTAATCAGCAGTCGAATAGTTAACAATGTTTGATATTTAAAATATTAGGTTTCAGAGTAGCAGCCGTGTTAGTCTGTATCCGCAAAAAGAACAGAAGTACTTGTGGCACCTTAGAGACTAACAAATTTATTAGAGCATAAGCTTTCGTGGGCTACTGCCCACTTCTTCGGATGCAGAAGTGGGCAGTAGCCTACGAAAGCTTATGCTCTAATAAATTTGTTAGTCTCTAAGGTGCCACAAGTACTTCTGTTCTTTTTAAAATATTAGAATTTTAGGGGTCATGTTTCACTGAGCAGGAGCCATCCCCACCTCTTAAAGCATTTGCTTCAGTTTGTCTGTCTGTAGATTTAGGAAGACATTGCACCAAATTATTTTATACATATTCTGACTCCCTTGCTATGATTTACAGAATCAAAATGTTCTAAGCCTTGGTCTGATGGACAGTACACTGACCATTCTTTATTCATTATATTTGTTATTTAAGTCTTGGTGAGTTTAACTATGTGCATATAAAATATTAGGCTGCCTAACAAATCAGCCAAGAACCCAAGAAACCACCTAGAGTGAAGACGTAATTAGTGTACTGAAAGACCTGCTGTTTGGGGATGTTTACCAAGACATCACAATAGAAGGTGCATGCTTTGAAAGACATCAAGGTGTTAACAGTACGTAAGATGAATTGTTTTTTATATAAAAGCTTACCTATTCATCTTAAAATAATTAGCTTCAAATAATTGTTTGAAATGGACAGTTTCTTTTAAATGTTCGTTGTAATCCTTGATTATTTGCAGGGAATTATGAGGTTGTGAATTAGAAACCTAAATATTATGTGAAAAATGTGCGAAAGAACAGATAACATCAACGTCCAGTATATTGTTAAGGATTTTTAGCACATCAGGATTTTTCAGGAACTATAAAACAGAGAGACTCAGGTTACACAACACACTGATCCTGGATGCAACCTGATGAGAGTCACAGCACACTCACAAAAGCTAGGACTCTAGAAAACTGTCAGCTTAGGAGCTGGGAACAAAGCTTTTCCCAGGACATAAAGCAATCTTCTTGCTTAACTTATACTGTAATTTAAATGAGGGTTCCATCATGTCCCTTTGCCACAGTACTTAAATATGAGTTCCATCACCTCTATTTTTCACAGTATTTAGTCTAACTGCTCATATTGTGCTTGAAAGATGGGGCAAAGAAGCTGGCATAGGCTAGTGTGATCATAGGGTGAGATGCAAGGCCCTGAGGGTGCTCAGTTTGTTTACACAGAGGAATGGAAATTATGCTTCAGTATCTTGTGGGTCAATGTTCTCTAAATCTTACAACATTTAGCATTATTTGTGGTTTTGCCTATCTGAGAAAGAATGAGTGACTGTTATAAGGGTTGCTTATGTTTTAAAACACTAAGAGATTTACATCCAATCTGCTTTTAACAGAAAGCAAATCAGTCAAAACCATATGCAAATTCTTCAGTACATTTATATGTGCATGGAGTTTTTAGTTACATTTATTAATACTCATACCTGCAAATGTAAAAATCCATTCAATGAAGGGAAAACCCTAGCCCTCTCCATAGGCATAAGGTCCCAGTAGGCAGCTGAACTGCTAGGGTTCCATTGTGCGGAGGAGGAGGTGTGCCATGGAGAGACTTTGGCCTTGTCTACACTGCCACTTTACAGTGCTGAAACTTTCTCGCTCAGGGGGGTGAAAACCCCCCCCCTGAGCGCTGAAGTTTCAGTGCTGTAAAGCGCCAGTGTAGACAGTGCACCAGCGGTGGGAGCCACGTTCCCAGGGCTGGTAGATACTCCCCTCGTGGAGGTGGGGTTTTTGTAGCACTGGAGAGCTCTCTCCCAGCGCTGGTGCCGCGGCAACGCTTTAACGTTGCTAGTGAAGACATACCCTTACACAGGGTGTGCACACATCCAGTGCCAGTCCTGCAGGCTCCCAGAATGTTGTCACATAAAGAGATTTGTGGGTGGGGCAGAAAGGCTAAGGATCTGCCTCTTTATGGATCCATCATCCCCTACATAATGAGGGTGCAGGATTGCAGTAGCAGCCACTGAACAGCTCTGCTGCTATACTGCAGCCTTGGGTGGAGGATGATTCCTTCATCTCCAGCCCCATCTAGAAACCTCCGCTACTCCCAGTCCAGCTAGTTGGGCTACATGCTACGGAACAATTTGCCCCACTAGGGCTTGATTTTTAGAGGTGCTGAGTATCTGCAACTTCCAGTGGCAACAATTAAGGATGGTGAGTGCTCAGTACTTCAGAAAGTCAGGTAGTCAAGGAGTGGCATACGAGTGGCAGAATCAAACCTTTTATGGTTAGATCTGCTATAGAAAGCAGGCCTTTTGCAGGGGCAGTTTATGTGGGTTTTGTTTTTTAAATGTACCTCACCTTTTTCAGGTCAAATTATGAGAAGCACTTTATTAAATTATTTCCTCAGCTTCTTATCAGTGTTAAACCTGCTGCCTATTAATTTCATTTGGTGATCCCTAGTTCTTGTATTATGGGAACAAGTAAATAACTTTTCCTTATCTATTTTCTCCACATCACTCATGATTTTATATACCTCTATCATATCCACCCTTAGTCTCCTCTTTTCCAAGCCGAAGAGTCCTAGCCTCTTTAATCTCTCCTCATATGGGACCCTCTCCAAACCCCTAATCATTTTAGTTGCCCTTCTCTGAACCTTTTCTAATGCCAGTATATCTTTTTTGAGATGAGGAGACCACATCTGTATGCAGTATTCAAGATGTGGGCGTACCATCGATTTATATAAGGGCAATAATATATTATCCGTCTTATTCTCTATCCCCTTTTTAATGATTCCTAACATCCTGTTTGCTTTTTTGACCGCCTCTGCACACTGCATGGACATCTTCAGAGAACTATCCACGATGACTCCAAGATCTTTTTCCTGATTAGTTGTAGCTAAATTAGCCCCCATCATATTGTATGTATAGTTGGGGTTATTTTTCCCAATGTGCATTACTTTACATTTATCCACATTAAATTTCATTTGCCATTTTGTTGCCCAATCACTTAGTTTTGTGAGATCTTTTTGAAGTTCTTCACAGTCTGCTTTGGTCTTAACTATCTTGAGCAGTTTAGTATCATCTGCAAACTTTCCTCTCTCCCCCTCCCCCCATGCCAGGAAACGGCTAATTGGGAGGTGCAGGGAGGGGGGGAGGTGCTGATGGAGGGGCTGCTGACGTATTACCGTGGCTCTTTGGCAACATACATTGGTAAATTCTGGCTCCTTCTGAGGCTCAGGTTGGCCACCCCTGTAATAAACTGTACAGTCTTCTCCACAAGGATGTGGTGGCAGCTCCCTAGCCTGGGACATTTCATAATAAACCAATCAAAACACTAGAAAATGTACTATGAGGAACAACTGTGCACTGGGAGAGGTCTTAGGTAAACTAAAAGGAACTTTTCATTTCCACTTTCTGATTCTTTCCTACAGAATCAAAAAGTGCAACAGTTATTCCTTTTTGGTTCTGATACGTCACCTACTGGCCTCTAACAGTAACAACAAGATAACATCATATTCCTTCTTCATATATACTACTCTAAGATTTCTCATTCCCATGTCATATTTGGAACCTCTTCCAAAGATAGAAAATGTCAAAATCAATTCCTTCTAAGAACCATCTCCTCCTCGAAACCAAACAGAAAAGCAACAGTGCCTAGTTAATATGCACCTCCACACCCTTAAGAAGCTGCATTACACTCATCCTAATGTAAGAAGTGGCATTTGTTGAGTCAGTGAAATTGTGCTGACAGAAAACTTAGAGAATTTTTTCACTTCAAGGTCCCAGAAACAAAGGCAAGGTTTTCATCTCAAGGCCAAAAGACCAAAAACATCAAGACACTTGATCACGGGCTTGGATAGACCAAGAGACTACCTACACTTGACCAGAGCTCGGAGAGCCGGGAAGCGATACATATTACATAAATCTATTAAGGGGACTGACATTCAAAGTGCAAGAATGAGAAAGTCACTGTCAGCATTTACAAATTAACATAGGAATGCAGATTTACATGCTTGCAATGAAGATTCATGGAGTCTAAGTAATGATTTATAGTGAGATATAGTGCTCCTCCCCCTTCTCCCCAATAACAATAAATAAAGACGGCTTTATGACCCTGTAAACCATGAAAGGGAGATTATAAAGAGGACAAATTTCTGCCAGACTGACAGACTTGACCTTTCTAGACTCAAAGCACTTGTGATAAAACTTCCATTAAGCCATGTTATATATTATGCATCCACAATAACATTAGCACACAGATGAGGCAAACTGCAGTGCTGTTAATACATCTAATACATTTCTTTCTTTTCCACAGAAGCACAAAGGTGTACTGGAAAAGCATAAACTATTACTGAGAAATAATCTCAGAAGTACCACTCAGAAACCATTAAATGTTAAAGGTCTAAAGTGTAGAGTTAAATTATACGGATATTCCTCAAGTTAGCAGCAACAACCACCAAACAACAACAAAACATACAAATGTACCTAACACTAGATATATGGATAGGCAGAAGAACAAGAGAGAGTGAGGTTATTGGGTTTAGTCAAAGCACTTTAGCCTGTCTAGAGAATACTGGTCAAAACATTTAGACTGAATGAAGTATGGCACGGATGCTCTCCATTAGCCTGCTTGTTAAGGAAGTCCTGTGATACTTCAAATAAGCATGTGAATTGTTTGTAGGATGTGTGTGTACATATTATTGATTGGGCAGAAAGTATCCCCTTATTGGTAGGGCCCTGTGTGTTCTGCCACTGCAGAATTCCCGAATTCACCCCTTCGTACAGAACTGCGCTCCGGGATCTAATTAGCTTTTTAATAAATAAATACATAAATAAATAATGTGTATAGCCCTTATGGTTGTGGAGATTACTTTGAAAATGTTAACAAGCGTAAGGGCATGTCTACACTTAAAACGCTGCAGTGATGCAAATGCACCACTGTAGCACTTCAGTGAAATGCTACTATGCAGATGGAAGAGCTTCTTCTGTTGTAGTTAATACATCTCCCTGAGAAGCGGTAGCTATGTTGACAGGAGAAGCCCTCCCGTCAACATAGCGCTGTCTACTCCGGGGGATAGGTTGTTATAACTGCGTCGCTCAGGGATGTGGATTTTTCACACCCCCGAACGACGTAGTAATACTGATATAAGTTTATAGTGTAGACCTGACCTCAATGATTTGTCTGCTTGAGTTTGTAGAGCTTAAAACAAACTCTGAGAGATGTGAGCTGCCTCTTAGTTCAATTGATTAAATCTGTAACTTTAAGACGATCATTTCAATGTCAACATTGTTATCTACTACCTCATGAAGATCATTTTAGCAGCAACATCTAGCCATTGTGCTTGTCCCACAATCTCAATCTTCCCATGCCTCCCAGCTTCCCCTCCAACAACTTCTACAATCTGAATAGGTAAAAATCTTTGGTATTCTGAAACTGTGAAGGTAGCATAAAATATACGTAATTTAGTATGAGGATTAATAATACAGGGACTACTGTATGGATTATATTAGTCATTTTTATATTTAATCTGATAACAAAGCTCAATTTTCAAATGTATCTGAAGCTGCCCAAAGTTTTCCCCAGAGTGCTGCAGAATCCAGAGATCCTGAATTTGGGTGCGGCAGATAAACAGCTTTTCAAGTCACTTTTCAAGCACACCAGTCCATTTTAAACATCTCATCACATATGAGACAAATTTTGTTAATATAAATTCAATCGCTGCATTCTCAGGTTTCTCAGATTGAGATGCTAAAAGCTCTCCTTATAAAAGCTCAGGGGGCACATTTTTTGCTGGAAAGAACCAACGTGCAAAAACACTCTTAAGAGAAAATGATGGCAGGGAATGTGACAACAGAAGAGCCTTGAAGGAATACAGGGAGAGCGGAGGGGAGCATCATGATGTTTACATTCCTAGCAACTTCATTTTTGTGTTTGTCATGTTTTTCCAAGAAAGTTCCAATAGTTCCTCAATGTTTCACAAAAACTCTGAAACACTAAAACAAATTCCAGCCATTTCACAAAACTCAGAACTTCTACAGATTGTCATTCTCTATTAAAAATGCTCTTTTAAAGAAAGGGTTAAGATTTCAGCTAAATCATTTTAAATAGAAACACTTTTAATAACCACAGTATTTACTTTGGTATCTTTCAATTATTTGTCAGTTATAAATACTTGCAAAAAGGTTTGCCAGAACAACTAAACAAACAGATTTATTCTTCAATCCAAACACTTCAGTGTTCTTATACTAAAGATACTATTGCAAATATAGTACATTGTTGATCTGAGGCAGTACTCAAGATAAACTGAAGTACAATTTTTTTTAAACTTCTAAATTGTTGACCTCTTTGGGTCCAGCTCTGCCAACGCTTTACACACAAGGAATTTTGTTCAAGTGAGTGAAGTTACCAACAAGCAAAGGAGTTTACAGGATAGAGTCTTTAAAAAAAAAGAAAGTCACAAATTACCACAGAAGAGCTTTGGTTAATGTACAACAGAGATTCTAAAACTGTTGACTAATCTGCACATGCTGCTCACAAGACGCTAGCTCCTTTTTGGTTTCTGATTCTTTTATTACAATGCAGGATATTCAGAGTGAAGTGGGTTTTCATGAATGTGCAGGGCACAAATTGTAACAATATAGCATGTAACACAAAAGGGTCATGTCTTTATGATGTAAAATGTACAATATTCTTTTTTTTTTTTAGAGACAGCTTTGTGACAGCAAGTCCTCACAAAACAGGATTGCTGTGATGCCATATACTGGCAACATAAATTAACCTTTAGTTAATGGTTACCTTTTCTATCAAATTCCCAGTACAACATTTGGAAGACAAAATATATTATCATAAATCATATCTGAAATATATTTGTCCTGCGACTACAGGGATGTTAACAGGCCACTTCACCTTGAACGGCCCCTTAGAATATGTGCTACTTACACTAAACTATCTGTTCGATCTTATATTTAGCTGTGACACTCTTAGAACCTTTCCCAGACCTGAGGAAGAGCTCTGTGTATCTCGAAAGCTTCTCTCTCTCACCAACAGAAGTTAGTCCAATAAAAGATATTACCTCGCCCACCTTGTCTCTGAAATGATTTAGGTAGGGTGATCATACATCCTGTTTTGACCTGGACAGTCCCCTTTTTAACCTCTGTCCCAGACGTCATGACTTTTTTCGCAACAATGGGCATTTGTTTCATTTGCTCTTGCCCTAAGGGGGTGCAGAGGAACGTTTGGGCAATAGCAAATGGGATAAATGCCAAGTTTTGCCAAAAGAGTTGTGACATCCGTGACTTCAGCTTGGGAGAGCAACAACACCAGGTGGTTCAGGCCAGCCCAGTGCAGTGGGGCTCAGGCAAGTGGCAACGCCAGGCGACGCGGTGCTGGCCCGAGCTGCCTGGCATTGCCGCTTACCCAGTGTCCCGTTTTCAGTTTAGGGAAATATGGTCACCCTAGATTCAGGGCATGTAACAAAATGTAATCCAGACCAACAGACTGGATGCTACATATAGACTCTGATCTTGCAAACACTTAGACACGAGTTAAATTTTATTTCAATAGGATTATTCACATGTGTAAAATTAATAAGTGATTGTGAGACCATGGACAATTTTTTTAAATCATTTATCAATGTCTCAGTGCCATATCTTCTCGAGACTGCGGGTGGATTGTTTTTAACACTTATTTCACAGCACCGCAAATAGAACAGGATATAAATTTAAAAGCAACACACTTCTAGATTGCTATATATTCTGTTGTCAGTATGCAAAAAAACAAACTGAAAAACAATATTGAATATACACCATCCATTTAAAAAATACAAACCACATGTCTAAAAATGTTTAAGCCTATTATATAGTTACAAACACCACCTAATATTTCCACAACTGAAAACAAAGAAAATTATTTCTATCTTTTCATTTGTTTACTTCATGATACTGACAGTACATTGTCTACAGTCAGTTTCCCCTGTTTGAATAATAAGAAACCAGTGACTGAAACACCACAAAAGTTGGCAGAAGGGAACTAGGCTATGTCTGCATTATGAACTAGGGGTGTGGTTTCCCTGCTCACGTGACAGCTCTCATCGAGCAAACTCAACTATACATAGCAGTGCAACAGTCGTAGCAGTGGTTGGTATGTAGTCAGCACGGCTCAGCCGTGCCTCCACCCGTGCTACTGTGGCTACACTACTACTTATACTCATGCTATCTCAATGACAGCTAGAGTGAATATCCATAAGTGAGCAGGGGAACCACACCCCTAGCTCATAGTGCAGACATAGCCTTGGGGGCAAGTGTAGTACCTGAAACTATTTTAACTAATTTTTAGATGTTATAAGATTTCAAGTTGACTATCCCTTTAAGGAATACCTAAGTCAATCACATGAGAAAAAGATATTAAGAACTACCAAAACAATACTGTATCAAAATACTGTAGTGCTAACATCACTCACCAGTATTATAGTATCTTTTCAGCTCTGTGCGCCTGATATCTTTTAGTTGATTATATTTTTTCTTTTTCTTCTCTTCTTCAGTGATACACTCCTCCTTTTCCTCAGCAAGTTTGCAGTTGTCTTCAGAATTGATTTGCTCCAAAATGACCTTACTGCTATCATCCTTCCCAACCTGAGTTCTGGAAGCAGTGGTTCCACGAGAATTAGAAATGACTGTCTCAGCATTTTGTTTGGCTTGCTTTTTCTTTTTCAACCTAGATAAAATATAAATTACAAAAAAATGAGAGTGAGATGTGGTCTCTTACTGTGAACTGATTAACTGAGTTGGCCAATCTTGTTTCTGCAAATGAATTTATTATATGGTGACTCACTACAATCTCTCTCTCTCTCACACACACAAACACACACACACACACCCTTCACAAAACAGCATACTCTTTTCTCTACACCACGGGTAAGCAACCTATGGCACGCGTGCCGAAGGAGGCACACAAGCTGATTTTCAGTGGCACTCACACTGCCCGGGTCCTGGCCCCCGGTCCAGGGGGCTCTGCATTTTAATTTAATTTTAAATAGGGTGACCACACAGCAAATGTGAAAAATCAGGAGAGGGGGTGGGTGGTAATAGAAGCCTATATAAGAAAAAGTCCCCAAAATCAGGACTGTTCCTATAAAATCGGGACATCTGGTCACCCTAATTTTAAATGAAGCTTCTTAAACATTTTAAAAACCTTATTTACTTTACATACAACAACAGTTTAGTTATATATTATGTTAAAATGTATTACTGGCACGCGAAGCCTTAAATTAGAGTGAATAAATGAAGATTCGGCACATCACTTCTGAAAGGTTGCCGACCCCTGCTACACAGTTAAAGGAGTGGGGGGAAAACAAAGCATGGAGTAATGTTTTCTAGATGAGACATGGGATAAAATCAAAACTATTCCAGGTCTAACTGTATTATAACACAACAGCTAAAGTTATAATTTCACAGTTGACTGCCACTGCTTTATGAGCTAGCTTGTTTTGATATAAACTTGTTATTTATTTACATTTTGTTCAAGGTTATTTATCAGCAGCCACTCATATTCTGTTCTATAAAGGTTGTTACACCACCCTCCCCACCATAGTTTCTGAATGCCTATTGCATTAAGCAACATAACTACAGTACTGTCGGACTGTTCATATAGGGCAATGTTCTCAAGCTGTCAAATTTTCTACAAGAGAAATCTTAATGCCCAGCAAGCAGGTGCTTGGGGTGGCATGTCGGGCTGTTCGGCAGCAATTCGGCGGCGGGTCCCTCTCGGAGGGAGGCACCTGCCGCTGAATTCCCGCCGAAGAAGAAAGCGACGCAGTGGAGCTGCCGCTGGAGTGCCGCTGATCGCAACTGTCTTTTTTTTTTTTTTTTTCCTGCAGCTTGGGGCGGCAAAACCCTGGAGCCGGTCCTGGGCAGGTGTCACAACTGCTGTTCCAGTCACCATCTTTGGCACTCAATTTCAGTAAGAACAGCACTTAACTGAGAGATCATCACAAAGATTATTAATGGTAATGTAATCCTTACAACAACCCTCTGTTACCACTCGTTTACAAATCACTGACACAAACTGTATGAACAGAAAAACAACTAACCTCAATGATCCTTCCCTCTAGTGCATTAACAGCTTTTCAGTTACAGGGATACTAAGGAGGATGCTATATGTTTTTCTCTGCGGCTGATAACAGTCATTATGTATGTGCACTGAGAGAAGATAGCCATAAAACTACAACTATTAAGGATCCATTACAGTTATGAAAATGTTTCATGAGCGTGCACAAATGGAATAGGATGGGAAGGGAAAACTCAACATACATACAAAGTATCAGGGGATAGCCGTGTTAGTCTGTATTCACAAAAACAACAAGGAGTCCGGTGGCACCTTAAAGACTAACAGATTTATTTGGGCATAAGCTTTCCTGGGTAAAAAACCTCACTTCTTCAGATGCATGGAGTAAAAGTTACAGATGCAGCCATTATATAATGACAAGATCTAAATCTGGTGCAACAGCAGCAGTACATTATGATCAGATTGCAGATATATGGCTATACTCAGTCCTTGGGTAAACTTGTGCAAAGCTACTGTCTATGCTGAAATTGCAACCTCTTACATCATGGTTGATCTTGGCTCCAGACTCTTAGTGACTTGCATTTTCTGCTCTGGAGGAGGTGATGACCTTTATCTGTGTGTGTGTAAGATTGCATCACTTTTAGAGAGAGACCTGAATCATCTGGTTCAGTAAAAAGTAAAACTAACAACAGCCTACTAATGGCCCATCTACAATTCAAACCCATCAGGGTCTTAGTTTTCAGATTCCCAGTTTATTTATTTTTATCAAAACCAGATGAGCAAGTTTTGAACTGCGTATGTGCAGTCTCAAAACTAAGAAAACGGTAATGGAAAATTACAGAAGATTCCTCACATACACCCACCAACTAACTTTAAGAAAAACCCTCAACATGTACACGGATCCTCAGAAACACAGTTTCATATAAAGGACACTATAAACAGATGCCTCCAATTAATACCTTTGCTTATAATATTCTTCTGTCCTTATTTAGATAAATAGTAGTTATTAAAAAGAAAAAGACATAAACCAAAGATTATCAGGCCTGTTCTACGAGCGGTAGCAATGGCGAAAGCAGTAGCATGAATACAGGGTTGATGTGTTTTTTTACCACCACATCTAACGCTGAGTCCTGAGCTCTGTACTTTAAGTGCATGATTCGTACCAGTCTGGCACATAACTTCCTTTGCAAATGCGATAGTTTAAGAAAAACACCGTAAGATTAAAAATAATGGCCAAAATTTCCAAAAATGACGTGTCTTCTTAATGAATGCGGAGCGTGCCAAGCCAATTTGCGGCAGCCTCATCAGCGAAGCATAGAGCCTTCAGACCACCATCAAATCTGGGCAGAAGGCAGTGATTTGGGGTGAGTCACATTTTGAATTCCCAATCTGTGACACCTTAGAGGGGCTTGCTTTTCAGACAGTGCTGAAAAGCAGAGCCTTTTAAGGTGCCTCAAGTTTGGCATCCAAAAACTGAGGCATTACAAATCATGAGTCACTTTTGAAAATCCTGGTCTATATTTAAAAAAAAAAAAAAAAATCCCTTTGCCTGGGCTAGCGACACCACCTAGCATTATAAACAACAGATTATTAAAAAACCTCTCACTTTCTTTTTTCTCTCTATGATTTTGTTTACTATTTGCATTTCTCTCAGCCTGGCCAATGAAAAACGCTATATAAGTGCTATGTATTATTATTATGCACTAGCACAATGCAGCAGAATGTGGTTGCAACTCTCACCGTTACAGGCCTAGCTTCACTTTTGACCCCTCTCTAGTCCCTTTGGGTATGTCTACACAGCAACTAGACAGGCATGGCTGGCCCATGCCAGCCAACTCGGGCAGGGCAGTTTCACTACTGTGTAGACTTCTGGGATGGACCCTGAGTTCGGGGATCCTTCCCCCCTCACAAGGTCTTAGAGCCCAGGTTTCGGCCCAAGCTAGGGTTACCATGCGTCCGGTTTTTCCCGGACATGTCCGGCTTTTCGGCAATCAAACCCCCGTCCGGGGGGAATTGCCAAAAAGCCGAACATGTCCGGGAAAAATACCAGCCGGGCACTTCCTCTCCCGCGGCTACTCTGCTCCTCCCCTGACTCAGACTTCGGCTCTGTTTAAGAGCCAAGCTGCCCGAGCCAGCGCTACCGGCTTCGAGCAGCCCCCTTGCCTCCGGACCCCGAGCCGCCGGCCGGGCACTTCTCCTCCCCGGCTCCAGCTGCTCTGCTCCGGCGGCGCAGGGTCTGGAGGCAAGGGGGCCGCCCGAAGCCGGTAGCGCTTGGGCAGCTTGGCTCTTAAACAGAGCCGAAAAGTCAGGGGAGGAGCAGAGCAGCTGGAGCCCGGGAAGGGAAGTGCCCGGCCGGCGGCTCGGGGTCCGGAGGCATGGGAGCTGCCCGAGCCAGCGCTACCGGCTTCGGGCAGCCCCCTTGCCTCCGGACCCCGAGCCGCCGGCCGGGCACTTCTCCTCCCCGGCTCCAGCTGCTCTGCTCC